>NW_027642873.1:35000-37500 GCF_032717465.1 Coenobita brevimanus
AATAATAATAATAATAATAATGATGATGATGATGATACAAATGATAATAATAATAATAATAATAATAATAATAATGATGATACAAATGATAATAATAATAATAATAATAATAATAATAATAATAATGATGATGATGATACAAATGATAATAATAATAATAATAATAATAATTATAATAATAATGATACAAATGATAATAATAATAATAATGATGATGATGATACAAATGATAATAATAATAATAATAATAATAATAATAATAATAATGATGATGATGATACAAATGATAATAATAATAATAATAATAATAATAATAATAATGATACAAATGATAATAATAATAATAATGATGATGATACAAATGATAATAATAATAATAATAATAATAATAATAATAATAATAATGATGATGATGATACAAATGATAATAATAATAATAATAATAATAATAATAATGATGATGATACAAATGATAATAATAATAATAATAATAATAATAATAATAATAATGATGATACAAATGATAATAATAATAATAATAATAATAATAATAATAATGATGATGATACAAATGATAATAATAATAATAATAATAATAATAATAATAATAATGATGATGATGATACAAATGATAATAATAATAATAATAATAATAATAATAATAATGATGATGATACAAATGATAATAATAATAATAATAATAATAATAATGATGATGATGATACAAATGATAATAATAATAATAATAATAATAATGATGATGATGATGATACAAATGATAATAATAATAATAATAATAATGATGATGATGATGATACAAATGATAATAATAATAATAATAATAATAATAATAATAATGATGATGATGATGATACAAATGATAATAATAATAATAATAATAATAATAATGATGATGATGATACAAATGATAATAATAATAATAATAATAATAATGATGATGATGATGATACAAATGATAATAATAATAATAATAATAATGATGATGATGATGATACAAATGATAATAATAATAATAATAATAATAATAATAATGATGATGATGATACAAATGATAATAATAATAATAATAATAATAATAATGATAATGATGATACAAATGATAATAATAATAATAATAATAATAATAATAATAATGATGATGATGATACAAATGATAATAATAATAATAATAATAATAATAATAATAATGATGATGATGATGATGATACAAATGATAATAATAATAATAATAATAATAATAATAATAATAATGATGATGATGATACAAATGATAATAATAATAATAATAATAATAATAATGATGATGATACAAATGATGATAATAATAATAATAATAATAATAATAATAATAATGATGATGATACAAATGATAATAATAATAATAATAATAATAATAATGATGATGATACAAATGATAATAATAATAATAATAATAATAATAATGATGATGATGATGATACAAATGATAATAATAATAATAATAATAATAATAATAATAATGATGATGATGATACAAATGATAATAATAATAATAATAATAATAATAATAATGATGATGATGATGATACAAATGATAATAATAATAATAATAATAACAATAATAATGATGATGATGATGATAATAATAATAATAATAATAATAATAATAATAATGATGATGATGATGATACAAATGATAATAATAATAATAATAATAATAATAATAATAATAATAATGATGATGATGATACAAATGATAATAATAATAATAATAATAATAATAATAATAATAATAATGATGATGATGATACAAATGATAATAATAATAATAATAATAATAATAATAATGATGATGATGATACAAATGATAATAATAATAATAATAATAATAATGATGATGATGATACAAATGATAATAATAATAATAATAATAATAATAATAATAATGATGATGATGATGATGATACAAATGATAATAATAATAATAATAATAATAATAATAATAATAATAATAATGATGATGATGATACAAATGATAATAATAATAATAATAATAATAATAATAATAATAATAATGATGATGATGATACAAATGATAATAATAATAATAATAATAATAATAATAATGATGATGATGATGATACAAATGATAATAATAATAATAATAATAATAATAATAATAATAATGATGATGATGATGATGATGATACAAATGATAATAATAATAATAATAATAATAATAATAATAATAATGATGATGATGATGATACAAATGATAATAATAATAATAATAATAATAATAATAATAATAATAATGATGATGATACAAATGATAATAATAATAATAATAATAATAATAATAATAATGATAATGATGATGATACAAATGATAATAATAATAATAATAATAATAATAATAATGATGATACAAATGATAATAATAATAATAATAATAATAATAATAATAATAATGATGATGATGATGATACAAATGATAATA
>NW_027642873.1:45000-220000 GCF_032717465.1 Coenobita brevimanus
TCCTTCCCTTACCCCCTATCTACACCCCCCTCCTCCCTCTCCCTCTCTCTCTCTCTCTCTCTCTCTCTCTCTCACCCTCCCTCCACCTCCCTCTTCCCTCCTTTCTCCCTCCTCCCCCTCCCTCCCCCCCTCCCTCCCCATCCCTGGGCCCTCACGCCTTCTCAGTGTCACCCCTCCCCCCCCTCTCCCCAAGCACACGACCACCAGCTGCTTAGTCTCTTGTCAAATCATCATCATCACCATCATCATCATTATCATCACCACCACCATCATAATCATCATCATCATCACCATCATCATCATTATCATCACCACCACCATCATAATCATCATCATCATCACCATCATCATCATTATCATCACCACCACCATCATCATCATCATCATCATCACCATCATCATCATCATCATCACCATCATCATCATCATCATCACCATCATCATCATCACCATCATCATCATCATCATCATCACCATCATCATCATCATCACCATCATCATCATCATCATCATCATCATCATCACCATCATCATCATCATCATCACCATCATCATCATCATCATCATCATCATGAACTGATTGCCTGGACCCGGTAACTATCTATCTATCTATCGCTAGACGTCTTGATCTCGTAAGGGGTAGCCACAAACAAATCTCCTCCATGTCATCCTGTCGTCTGTCATCTGTCTGTCCTCCCCCCACTTCACCCCCTCCCTCTCACTCTCCACCCCATCCCTCCATCTCATCCTCGGTCTGCCTCTCCTCCCTCTCTCCCTCCACTTCACACCCTCCCTCTCAATCTCCACCATTTCCTTCCATCTCATCCTCGGCCTGCCTCTCCCCACTTCTCCCCCCCTTCTCTCTCTCTCTCTCTCTCTCTCTCTCTCTCTCTCTCTCTCTCTCTCTCGTGCTGGTGTAGGTGGTGTGACAGGTGGTGAGGCAGATGGGGCAGCCACCCAGGCCTCAGCACAGGTCTGTGATATGGGACACGGAGGCTGGAATATCACCTCACCTGCCTAACACCTCTCTCTCTCTCTCTCTCTCTCTCTCTCTCTCTCTCTCTCTCTCTCTCTCTCTCTCGTTTCGTTTTTGAAGGCTCCAACATGCTTGCTTGCGTCGGGCTTGGTCACCTACTGGCGGCTCTCCACGCTGCACGATCTCTGGCAGCCTCCCTCTTCAGTCCCTTAACCCTGAGGTCACACTTAATGACCTCGTGTCATGTCTTTCTCGGTCTACCCCTCACAGCCTCACCCCCAATATTAACACTTTTCACCTTCCTCACCCAGTTATCATCCCCCATCCTCTCCACATGCCCAAACCACCTCAGTCTACCTCTCCTCAACACAACACCAATACACTCCAGTCCCATCCTACCTCTCAACTCTTCCATCGTAAACCCAGCCCCCCCAGACCTTGCACTCAGAAACGCACTACACATCCATCTAATCACTGCCATTTCTGTATGTCTGAGTATGTGACTATCCTCCTCCTTCACTGCCCAGGTCTCACTACCATACAGCATTACACTCCTAACACATGCCACATACAGCATTACACTCCTAACACATGCCACATACAGCATTACACTCCTAACACATGCCACATACAGCATTACACTCCTAACACATGCCACATACAGCATTACACTCCTAACACATGCCACATACAGCATTACACTCCTAACACATGCCACATACAGCATTACACTCCTAACACATGCCACATACAGCATTACACTCCTAACACATGCCACATACAGCATTACACTCCTAACACATGCCACATACAGCATTACACTCCTAACACATGCCACATACAGCATTACACTCCTAACACATGCCACATACAGCATTACACTCGTAACACATGCCACATACAGCATTACACTCCTAACACATGCCACATACAGCATTACACTCCTAACACATGCCACATACAGCATTACACTCCTAACACATGCCACATACAGCATTACACTCCTAACACATGCCACATACAGCATTACACTCCTAACACATGCCACATACAGCATTACACTCCTAACACATGCCACATACAGCATTACACTCCTAACACATGCCACATACAGCATTACACTCCTAACACATGCCACATACAGCATTACACTCCTAACACATGCCACATACAGCATTACACTCCTAACACATGCCACATACAGCATTACACTCCTAACACATGCCACATACAGCATTACACTCCTAACACATGCCACATACAGCATTACACTCCTAACACATGCCACATACAGCATTACACTCCTAACACATGCCACATACAGCATTACACTCCTAACACATGCCACATACAGCATTACACTCCTAACACATGCCACATACAGCATGACACTCCTAACACATGCCACATACAGCATGACACTCCTAACACATGCCACATACAGCATTACACTCCTAACACATGCCACATACAGCATTACACTCCTAACACATGCCACATACAGCATTACACTCCTAACACATGCCACATACAGCATTACACTCCTAACACATGCCACATACAGCATTACACTCCTAACACATGCCACATACAGCATTACACTCCTAACACATGCCACATACAGCATTACACTCCTAACACATGCCACATACAGCATTACACTCCTAACACATGCCACATACAGCATTACACTCCTAACACATGCCACATACAGCATTACACTCCTAACACATGCTGCATACAAAGACCCCTTAGCACGTAGGGAGAGCGCTCTCAGTGTCAGGAGAGGCAACAGCTCCCTGAACTTCTTCCAACCACTCCTCACCCCAACCACAGAGCTGCTCCAACCCCACCTCCAGCACACATGTCTCCCAAATAACAAAACTCCTCCACACACTCAAGAGACCAGCAAGTTCAATCCTTTCACACCTGACAATCTCCACCTGCTCTCCCCGACACACCGCACACATGAAATCAGCATTGTCTCGCAGTCTACCTCTAATACCACTACATCTCTTGTGCACCCACTTATCACAGACACTGCACAAGATGGAATTACTTCCCACGTTCCTGTGGCAAATTGCACATGGCCACCCCCCCCCCCTCATCGTTGTACTGCCACCACCCCTAGGTATCATTACTTTTTTTATCTGCATATACAGTATATATATATATATATATATATATATATATCTATATATATATATATATCTAAATATATATATATATATCATCATCATCAGCCATAACTAGTCCACTGCTGAACAAAGGCCTCCCCCAACCTTTTCCACGAATACTTTGACTGAGCCAATCTTTGTCACGTTTTCCCCGCAAATGTCTCTATCTCATCCCTCTACCTCCTGTCTGGCCTTTTTCTGCTACGATTACTGTACATTCTCTTGGTGTCCAGTCAGTCAGCCTCTTGCTCCATCGGTTATCCCTTATTCTTGCTACATGGCCTGCCCACCTCCATTTCTGTTCTTTTATTAACTTCTATAATATCTTTGACTTTAGTCTGCTCTCTCACCCAAGTTGATCTTTTCCTGTCTCTTAAAGATATTCCCAACATTGACCTTTCCATTGCTCTCTGAGAACGAATTAATTTATTCTCCATCGATTTTGTCAGTTTCCAAGTCTCACAATCATACGTCATAGCTGGAATTATACATTCGTTATATACTTTTCGTTTCATACAAACTGGCAAGTTATTTTTCATAATGTCTCTATGTTTACCGAAAGCTTTCCATCCAATTGTAATGCGTCTTTTTATTTCGCTATCATTATCTTTTGTTAATTTTAGTATTCGTCCCAGGTAATTGTACTCCTCAACTTCTTCAAGAATTTCTCCACTTATTCTTATGACGCTCTTTGGTGTTTGAGGATTAAATATTACTTTAGTTTTACTCCGGTTCATCTTTAGCCCTACTTTGAGACTTTCTCTGTTCAGGTCACTTAACATTTCTTGCAACGTCTCTGCTTTTTCTGAGATTAGGACAATGTCATCTGCAAATCTTAAATGGTTTAGCTTTTCTCCGTATATGTTCACTCCTTTGTTTTCCCAGTCTAGCTTTCTGAAAATACTTTCTAGGCATGCTGTAAATAACTTTGGTGAAATTGTATCTCCCTGACGCACGCCCTTCTCAGTCTTAATTTTCTCTGAGTCCTTATGTAATTTAACTGTAGCAGTTCCCTCTTTATATATGTTTTCGAGCAGTTTTACAATGTTCTCACTCACTCCTTGTTCTCACAATGAATTTATAATTGTTATGTGCACCACTGAGTCGAAAGCCTTTTCGTAATCAACAAAACCTAAGCACAGTGGTTTATTATATTCTGTAGTTTTCTCAATTAGCTGATTCATTGTGTGCAGATGATCAGTAGTCGAGTACCCGCTTCGGAATCCTGCCTGTTCACGAGATTGATTTTCCTCCAAATATGTAGCTATTCTGTTTGTAAGGACTTTAGTGAAAAGTTTGTAAAGACTGATAGCAAGCTAATGGGTCGATAGTTACTAAGGTCTTTTGAGTCACCTTTTTTATAAAGTAAAATAACAATTGCATTACACCATGTTTTGGGAATTTTCTTCTGTTTTATACAGTGGGTAAATAAGTGAGCAAGCCTATTTTGTACTTCTGCTCCTGCATCCAACAGTAAATCTGTTACTATTCCATCTTCTCCCGGAGCCTTCCCTCTTTTCATATTTTTAAGAGAAATATTTACTTCGTCTGGTGTTACCTCAGGTATTTCACTTGTGTCAACAGAAAAGTTAGCTATTGGTACTACTGTCTTTGATGCATACAGTTCTTTGTAAAATTCTTCAACTCTGTTCAGCATCATATCTCTGCATTTAATGGCTTCACCGTTTTTGTCTTTTAGTGATGTAATTTGTTGCTTTCCAAGTGCCATTTTATTTCGGACCTGTTTCAGACTTCTTCCTTTTTTGATGGTTTCTTTGATTTGATCCATGTTTCTCTTTTCTTTTTCTTCTCTTTGTCTTTTGTTGATAAGCTTGTTTAATTCCGCTCGTTCTATTTCATCTGTCTTTGTTTTTACTTTCATTACCTTTCTTTTTTTCATAAGCTCAAGTGTCTTCTCTGAATACTTCCCGGCTTTAGTTGTATTAGGTTTTCCTACTACCTCCGCTGATTCTTTTAGCACTTTTGTTAGTTTGTCATTCAGCTCATCAATGTCACATTCAGCATAACTGTGCCTGAAATCTGTTCCTTATTTCCAACTGAAAAGCTGCTTTGTTTTCACTGACTTTTATTGGGCATATCTTTTTGTCTTTAATCATCTTCTTTCTTTCACTTTTGAAATTGAATCTTGCTGTGCAACCCACCATCCTATGGTCACTTCCAATATTTACTTTGTTGATAACTGTGACATTTGTGATTGTGTTATTCTTATTTGCTATAATGAAGTCGATTTCATTCTTTGTTTCTCCATTTGGGCTTCTCCAGGTCCACTTTCACCCTGTTCTTTTGTGAAAGAATGTGTTCATTATTCTCATGTTAAACATTTCTGCAAAGTTGTGGAGGTAACGCAGAGAAAAAATAAGTCACCGAAATAAAGGTGATCATGGATACTCTCCCCCCCCCTCCTCCTCCACGATGGTTCTCTCTCCCTTGCTGAATAAAATCGTTTGCCGCTACCGAGAGAGAGAGAGAGAGAGAGAGAGAGAGAGTCACATACAAGTTTCCGTGCCTAGTTACATGGTAACACTGACTACACAGACGGTGCTATCTTTGTTTAAATAACCCAGCCCTACACTGAACAACTTGCTTTCTAATTAAACAAGCTTAAGAAAGGAAAAGCAAAGGAGATAAAGAGAGGAAAACGGAGACGACAGGAGAGACAGAAAGAAGACAAGGAAAGAGGAGAGGAGGGAAAGACGAGGAGAAAAAAGGAAAGGATGGCGAGACAGGACAAGAAGAGAGGAAGAAGAGAGGACTAAAAGAAGAAAGAGGGAAAGACGAGAGGGAAAAAAAATAGGAGAGGGAGAGAGAGAAGAGAAAGAAAGAAGAAAAAGAAGAGAAGACAGAGGAAAAGAAGAGAGGAAAAGATAGGACAAAAAGGAAAGAAAGAAAGAGGGAAAGACAACGAGGGAAAGAAAGGAAGAGGGAGAGAGGAGAAAAAAAAGAAAGAAAACAAGGGGAGACAGAGGACAATAAAAGAGGAAAAAGAAAGGACTAAAAGAAGAAAGAGGGAAAGACGAGGAAATTAAGGAATAGGGAGGGAGAGAGAGAAGAGATGAGAAAGAAAGAAGAAAAAGAAGAGGAGACAAACGAAAAGAAGAGAAGAAGAAGAAAAGACTAAGAGAAGAAAGAGGGAAAGACAACGAGGGAAAGAAAGGGAGAGGGAGAGAGAAGAGAAATATCAAGGAGATAAGACAAAAGAAGAGAGGAAGAGAGAGAAGCAAATAGGAAGAGAAAGAAAGAGGAAGAAGAGGGGACAGGAAGGAAGTGGAGAAGTAGATGAAAGGTGAAGGAAGAGAGAGAGAGAAGGCCAATAATGACGAGAGACGAAGAGACTGAGAAAGAGATGAAGAGGATGAAAGATGAAGGGATGAGGATAAAACAGAGGAAGGGAATGAAAGGTAAATGGCAAGAGACAGTGTGAAGGAAAGAAGAGGATGAAGGATGAAGGAAGAGTTGGGGATGAAGGAGAATAAGATGGAAGATGAAAGAAAAAGTTATGAGAGGAGGAAGGGGAGGGTGGTCGGCGATATATTGGTTAGTATCTCTCTCTCTCTCTGCACCTAGGTTATTCTCTTCTCACATCTTGCTTTTCATATGTCAATCAATCAAACTACAGTCATCCCCTCCAGCTGCAGAGTTGCCAATTTAGCGGTTTTCTTCCTAATTTCCTTTGGCAACGCTGTCATCGCCGCGAGAGGGCAGCACTTACAATGTCAACATGTCAAACTCCACAGAAGTCCTTTCATCTCTCCGCCTTTCTTTTCTCCCTCACTCCCTTCACCTTACCAAAGCTTTCATTACTCCCCCATTCCTTGATTTCTTCAGTCATTTCCCAAGAGAGATAAAGGCACATGAAACAATCGTCTGATGCTAGCAAGTTCCCATCGCGACCCTCCTATTTTGCCTCACTTTCCTTCCTTCCATCTCTCCCAAGCCTCCCTCTCACCTCCACTCCTTCATCCCTCCTTTCATCTCAGGAGTCATATCAGGAGGGAGAGGGAGGAGGATAAATGAAGGAGCAGCCATAACAGGCCTAAGATACGGCCTGGCTGAATGAATGAGAAAGCCCACTCGAATCGCAATGGAAGAAAGGGATCTCTCTCTCAATACTCTACTTATATTTTCCCTTCCTTGTGAGATGAGACTATTTTTTAATAAATATCTGCTGCCTTTTTCTTTCCTTTTCCCCACCCCTCTCTCCTAATATTTTCCTTCTGAGAATTGTTGTGTTCCTTCTCTGCCTCCTCCCTGTCTCATTGTCCTCTCCGGTTAACTTTTTGTATTCCTTTTTTGCCCCATCTCTCCTTCCTTTTCTTCTCCTCTGAGACTTCATTTCCTGCCCCTTCTCCCATCTTTCCCCTTTTTTTCATTAATGCATTCTTTTTCTGCCCCTTTTCCTCCTATCTTTCCTTTCCTCATTTTATTTTCATTAATGCATTCCTTTTCTGCCATCTCTCAATCTCCTCCTCCTTTTCACCAGTCTCCTTCCCTCCTCTTACCTGTACTGGGATATTCTCTACTGGTTCTACATCATACTTTGGCAGCTTATGACAGATCTTCATTTATATGGTGTTTCCAATACCTTACAGATTCTTTGGTTGTACTTTTCATGTTATATGGGGCTACTCTTGGATCAGTACTATTCTTTAGGCAACTTACCTCACTCCAGTTACCTCCACATTCACTGACCTCAGTCCTTTGCTAGTTCCCTTTATATTATTTTGAACTACTGTATTTCCAACCTCCCGTCACCCACCAAAGAAATACCATTACTGTATTACTGTACAGTAGACCAATTGGCCCATGCTAGTCAGCTCCTACACAAGTATGACTAAGTAAAAGAATAAGTCATATTCCCACTGATTGGGGAGACACCCAAGCACCTTTCCTTACCAGTTCATTTCTGCATATACCAATGTTCCCCTGTTTATGGTCACAAGCTGCCACCATTCATACATCAGTAAGAGAAAGAAAAAGAGTTGCGTAAGGTCAGCAAAACCCATCACTGAGACTCAGGTGCTGGACTGCCTCCTGTGCCAAACACTACTGCCCACTACTAACGAAGGCTCTCTCATTTACCTGATCCATTATCCTTTCCCTGCCTTCTTGTCTACAGGAGTATACTTTAAGTGCTCGGCAGCAGATCACCATCCTCCTTTCAGGGGATGCTGACCACCAGTCCCCTGAGTTCATATCTAGCTGAGTGAAGTGAAAATAATACATGAAGCTAAATACTGAAGGAGTTAAATACTCAAATCAATGATGCCATCCTTTTTCTGAAGGAATCCCCAAACTGAGGTGAGCCATGCTACTGTACACATGGCTTGTATTCTCATCAATTAAGCAAGCTCCCTAGCCCTTAGCTAGTTATTTTTGGAAACAGTTGGGTAATAGGATTATGTACATTTTTTACTTAATCGGATACATTTATGTGAAGCTACAGAACGCGGTAAATGTTTTTAGCGTATCTGATACAGCCACGATTCCGGGGGCTTGAATGATGAGTGAATGGAAGCTCGGCCCATTGGACTGGGCAAATTTGGGTTGTATGGACATTGCTACTCCTCACCCTGCCCTAGGGTGGGAAAGGAGGTCCAGATGATGATGATGATGATGTACATTTTTTAGGAAGAGTATGGTGATATTTGAATTATTTAATTATCATACAAGAGGACAGCAAGGGTTAATGAGCAAAATAAATTGCTTGGGAAGAGGTGTTAGGGAGCTGCCTTAACGGACGAGAATACAGGCCATGATTTAAAGAACTGGCTAAGTACCGAGTCAAGAGAAGAACGTAACTGAGGATAACTGAAGAAGGCTGGCAGACAAAAACACAGACTGACAGAACACAGAACATAAAGAACATAACAGAAGGAGGAGGCAGAAAAATGCACATAAACACAGAATATGACACTGACAGAACACAGCACATAAAGAACATGGAAGTGTGGCTACAAAAACCTGGAAGAAGAAAGAACGTAACTATGAACATGCAAATTTAACTGCAAAAAAGCTGGCTGAACAAAACATACACAAAAAACATGAAAGGATAACTGCAAGAAATTGGAAAAACAATAAGCATATGAGGGGGAAACTTAGGGTAGGTTAGTCCATGCTAGGCTGCACCTGTAAGTGACTAATCTATAAGAGTAAGATGTAAACAGCAAAGAAAACTATCACACGAGTGGATGGCGCAACCCACAAGAGGCCACATTATAAGTTGTATGGCAGGCACTGCAGCTCCTTTTTGTTAGTGATTTATCTTCCTTTTTGCAACTAACCATTCTCCTGCATCATTTTCTTCATTATTAGGTACATACCAAAGGATACTAAGATGCAATGAGAATGACTCACAGAGATGTGTTAAGTCTGCAAAAGCCACTTGTGATATGACTCTGGGAACTAAAATTTATATTTCCCATGATGGACAATTTATTTTTCACTGTGGGATGAAAAATGACAAAAGATACAGATAATTACACATTTCTTATCATTCTTACACAACTGCAGTCCTCTAACATTCTCACACAATTGCTCAGACATCTAACATTCTCACACAATTGCTCAGACATCTAACATTCTCACACAATTGCTCAGACATCTAACATTCTCACATAATTGCTCAGACATCTAACATTCTCACATAATTGCTCAGACATCTAACATTCTCACACAATTGCTCAGACATCTAACATTCTCACACAATTGCTCAGACATCTAACATTCTCACACAATTGCTCAGACATCTAACATTCTCACATAATTGCTCAGACATCTAACATTCTCACACAGTTGTAGTCATCTAACTCTTCAGGGGGAATTAAAAACAGTTCAGTGGGGGTTAAAAAATAAATATTCTGACATTTATTTATGCCTTGACGGCATACCTTCGAGGTGGGAAATTCGCTTCTTGATATCTTAGGTGTGAGGCGCTTCATCTGCCACTGTCAGGCTGCATCAGATGGCACGGGTCTTCTTGGGCTGCAGATCCAGGGGCCTGAACTTCTGTAGGTGGAAAATTCTGAGTTAATACTACATAGTTTTCAGCCAATGGAACAGGGTTATTCCTACAACACGGATAGTCATTGGCCTCTGGTTGCTTCCTCCTTACACACACACACACACAAAGGAGCAATACATGACAAATGGAATTTAATGTGGACAAGTGTTATGCAATTAAGTTTGGTAAAAGTGAGAAAAGACCAGATTGAGATTATAAGTTGGGAAGATCAACCCTACACATAACAGAAAGGGAGAAGGACCTAGGAGTGATTATCAGTAACAGACTATCTCCAGCTGACCACATCAATGAGAAGGTACGTAACATGTATACACTGCTTGCAAATACAAGAATAGCATTCACATATATGAATGAAGACATGCTGAGAAAGATAATAACATCATTCATCAGACCAACCCTGGAGTATGCATCAGTAGTCTGGAGTCCTCATCTCAAGAAACATATAGATCAATCTATTTATCTATTGCCAGACGCCATAATCCTGTACGGGGTGGCCATTTGACTCTGAGTTATTTGTTTTACAGGGAGGGGCACTAACCCTCCACCAACCCATCTGACAAGTAGGGAGCACGTATGGTTTGGTTATATGGTTACCACCCAGCGTTGTAAATGGTTTCTTGGATTACAGGAAACCATTTGACTTGTCACTCAATGTAAAGCCACCTGTAACGGAAAGAAAAGCATTAAGTAGTGACAGGAAAGATGGGAGAAATAGGAAGAGAGGAGGGCAGGCACAGAAAAAGAATGATAAAGGCTAAGGAAGAAGCAGGCAGCACTACATCAAGTGAGTGGATGATGGTCGCCACCACCTACCACTATAAGACTGAAAAAGTACAAAGGGCTGCTACAAGATGGGTACCAAGCTTGAGGAATCTAAGCTACCAAGAAAGACTAAATAAACTGAATCTACCAACACTAAAGGAGAGAAGGAAAAGAGGTGACATGATTATGCTGTATAAATGCATATCAGGGAAGGAGAAAATAGACATTAATGAATATATAACCTATGGGAAGCATCAGCAAGAGGACACTGCAAAAAACTATATAAAAAGTGAGGCAATAAAGACACAAGGAAATTCAGTTTCTCAAATAGGGCAATTGATCAGTGGAATGCACTACCAAATGAAATACTGTGTGCCAAAACTATTCACAAATTTAAGGATATGTATGATAAAAATGGTTTAAAACACAAGACAGTACAAGCCTGACTCATTCCTGTAAATATACAATCAGGTAAGAACACACACACACATACACACACTTTAACGAAAAACGTGCAGGCAGACTGGAAGACCCACATCCAGCTGAAAGTACCAGCATCCAGGGCAGCCACTGTGCTTGTGTTATGCAACAGACTATGTAGCTTCTCATTACTGTTCTTTCATTCACTCATTCTCATCCAATCATTACTGTTCTACAGGAAGAAAAACTCATTTACAATTCATTACAACCAAATCCAAAGAGCCAATTTCCAAAATATTTTTTCATGCAACAATAAGTCTTTAAATCTGCACTAATTGTGTGAGGATGCGATATCAACACCACTCTGTTTGTATCATTTATAATGGCATGTTGGTGCCTTTATAAACGACACAAACATACAATATCAACACCACTCTGTTTGTATCGTTTATAAAGGCATGTTGGTGCCTTTATAAACGATACAAACATACAATATCAACACCACTCTGTTTGTATCGTTTATAAAGGCATGTTGGTGCCTTTATAAACGATACAAACATACAATATCAACCCCTCTCTGTTTGTATTGTTTATAAAGGCTCCAACATGCCTGTATAAATTAAACATCAATGCCTCTTTGTTTGACTACTACTACAACCATCACAACTACTACTACTACTATTACTACTACTGTGCTACTACTATTACCACTGCTACAACCATCACTATTACTACTGCTGCTACAACAACTACTACTACTGTAACTACTACTGCCACTACAACCACTACTACTACTAAAACCCCTACTACCACTACTATACTCCACTTCTTACACTAAGCCATGCTCTTACCTTCCTATCAGTCACCCCATCAGAGTCCAACTGAAGGCAGCACTGATGGAGGTCATTATGGGCCAGGTTGTGTGCTTTACTATCTATCTATCTATCTACTGCCAGACGCCTTAATCCTGTAAGGGATGGCCACAAACAAATCGCCTCCATGTCGCCCTGTCCCCGCCATTTCATTGCCCTGCTCCCAGATCTAGAAAAAAAAGAAAAAAGAAAATCAATTAAATCAACTCACTGTACATCAAAACAAAGCATTATATATCTTGCTATCTGTCTGTCTATTTATGTCTGTCTGTCTACTTGTCTGTCTACTTACCCATCCATCACTCATTTATCAAGGCTCCTACATGCTTGTATGTGTTGGCCTTGGTCACCGGAAGGCTGCTTTCCACACTGCTCAATCTCTAGCACCCTCTCTATCAATCCCTTATCCCTGAGGTCACACTCTATGACCTCATCTGGGTATTTTTTTTTTTTACTGATACACTGCCATACTGAACAACTGCTGCCTATCATCTATCTATCTATCTATTGCCAGACGCCTCAATCCCGTTTGGGGTGGCCACGAACAAATCGCCTCCAAGTCGCCCTGTCCCCCGCCATTTCATTGCCCTGCTCCCAACTCACACCCTCCTCTCTCATATACCTCTTCACCCCATCCCTCCATCTCATCCTCGGCCTACCCCTCCCTCTTCCCCCCTCTATCAGATTTCAATTATTCCCCAACCTGTTTCTCTTTGGATTTCGCTTCCCCAGAATACTTTCCCCAAAAACTTCAACCTACAGTAGTTCAAGTCCAAGTGTTATAGATTTTTTATGAATGGACGACACTTGTTATCTGGTATATGGATTCTATTTTTTTTCCCTTCCTCTGTTTATCTTTGGTATGAAAAAAAATTAAATAAATAAATTGCTTAGGAAAAGGTGTTAGGGAGCTTCCTCAACTGACAAAGGAGAAAAAAGTAAATAAAAAAACTGCTTAGGAAAAGGTGTTAGGGAGCTTCCTCAACTGACAAGGGGAAAAAAAAAAATAAATAAATGAATAAACTGCTCAGGAAAAGGTGTTAGGGAGCTTCCTCAACTGACAAAGGAGAAAAAATTAAATAAATAAATAAATTGCTTGGGAAAAGGAGCTTCCTCAATTAACGGGAAAAAAAAAAAAGGATAATGCTTTCTTCTATATGATTTTTTAGTACAGCAAGACATACCAGTCACCTGTACTTGCTTGGGCAGTGGGCAGAGTGAGTGACGACAGGAGGGTGAATGATGACAGGAGAGAGATCAATACCGATACGCCTTCCTTGATCACATGAACACGATTCTGAAAATGAAAAACAGAAATCATCATCACCATCACCACAACCACCATCACTGTTGTCATCATCATTGCAATAACTGTCACCATCATTATCTTCTTCATCATCACCACCACCATCACTTTCATCATTACTGCTGTCATCATCATCACACAGTTCAAGCCTTCAAAATCTTGGCTCAGCTTTACAGGTACAAAACTACTCATATAATCTTCACTTGACATCATCATCATCATCATCATCATCATCATCATCATCGGGACCTTCTTTCCCACCCTAAGGCCGTGTGAGGAGTAGCACTGTCCAGACAGCCCAAATTTGCCCAATCCAATGGGCCACGCTTCTATTCACTCATCTTTCAAGCTCCCGGAATCCTGGCTCTATCTGATATGCCAGAAACATTCACCACGTTCTGCAGCTTCACATAAACGTATCCGATAGAGTCAATCCAGACACTGTCACGTTAAAAAGGGGTGCCTAATCCCTGATCACGCACTTCTCCTTACAATATTCACCCAGCCAGCTCGATCTCTTGTCAGTTCCCTAGCCTCACTGACTTCCAAATCTCTCTTCCTCACACACCCATCCACCATATCTCTCCACCTTCTCCTTGGCCTACCTCACCTCCTCCCTCCTTCAAATTCGCTCAGATATACCTTTTTCACCACTCTATTGTTATCCATTCTCTCCACATGACCATACCACCTCAGTACACTCTCTTCGATTCTGGTGTCCACAGATTTCCTCACTTCACATCTTTCACGAATTACATTATTTTATATCCTATCCACTCTTTGTACTCCACATACACTCCTCAGCAGTCCCATCTCCACTGCTCCCACTCATGACTTTTCATTTTCATGCCACACCATAGTGTCACATCTACATGCTAAAGTACTTTTCATATTTAACTGCACTTATGTGTGTGCCTGTGACACAAAATATTCCCATGGACTCCCTTGCTAAAAAACAAAAGGTACCATGATTGTCATATACATCTCCTTCCACATTTTGTCCTTCTATCATACCTTACTTCCTTAACTTCCACACCTCATTTTCTCACATGTTCCTTCATGATATCCACCCATCATCTTGGCCTTCCCTGCCTCCTTCCACCTCTTCTCATCAAGTGCACAAAATAAATTCTAGTCATACCAATACTGAAACAATACTCTCAATGAAAGGTAAGACTTTTGAAATAAGACCTTTCCTCTACAGTTCTGATACAGTACTGTAATTTGTAGTAACATACCAACAAAGCTGCAATCACTAAAAAGAAATTGTATACATAGATATATATTTCCTAAGCTCCTCATAGATACATTTCCTATGCTCCTCAAGGATATTTTATATACAGTAAAACCTCTTTAAGTTGGAATAATAGGGGCTGAGGCCATTCTGACTATACTGCAATTCCAACTTATGGAAAGTGTGAGGCCTCCTGACTAACCAGAAAAAAAATCCCTTACCATGTTTGCAGAGGGTGTAATCCAAGCATAAGGAGGGAAGGCCTTTTGGTAAGATATACAGATGTTAAGGGGGTACATGATCACTTCTGTGCAACACTTTCACTTCTGTGCACCACTTTCTAACCATAATCACAAGTGCACTACCTTACACTTTGTATGCAGGCCTTAAGAACACTATTACACTTTATCTACACTTTATACAGGCCTTAATCACTACTGTTAAGCACTACTGTATGCAAAATTAATCACTATCAGAGTCACTGCAGACAATTTGTGCAGGCAACTCTGACCAAACATGACACAATCCTGGAGGAAGCTGGGATATACCGGGATTTGGTCACCATTAGAGGGAATTTTACATCTTATGTGTCAGTTTTCAGACTGGAAGCCACTATGGGCCCTCACAGGCTAAAACATAATGCCCCTGGTGCGTCATGCCGAGAGTGGGTTTCCATTAAACGGCTTAGGGGAGTTTTTTCCGGGATTTTTACAACAATTTTTTCAAAAAATTTATCCCATCATCCAATCCTATGTTGCCCCATGCGAAGCGTAGGAGACCGGGGCTAGGCAAGTTGGTCCTGATGTTTAAGATGACAATGACCAGCCTCACCCATCCCTAAGTGGCATTATGTGAGCAATAAACCCCAACCACCCCTTGGCCATAAGCCTACACAGGCTCAATCCGATTGGAGGGCCTTAATTACCCACTAAACCACCAGGTGCCATAATTTGGTTATATGGTTACCACCCAGCATAGTAAATGGCTTCCTGGTGTACAGAAAACCACTTGGCTTGACACTCAGTATTGAGTCACCCATAGGCAGAAGGAGGAGGAAAGAACGAAGAAAAGAATGACAGAAGAGGGAATATACTGTATTACAAATTATTTACATTTTGAGTAGACATGCAGGAGAAATACACCAGATTACACTACTACACTACTACTACTATTACTGCTACTACTGCTATCATATACCTTAACTTGGCCAAAACTGTCTTCAGTAAGCCATTTCATACACAGTTCAGTGGCAGACCAAGACAATGCTACAGCTAATTATCCTTTCCACAGCACTTGTTTGTGACTAGCAGCATATTCTATTGCTCATCTATTGTTCAAACTCAAAATTCAAGATGCTAAAAAATTTTAAACCAAAAAGAAGACCATAGCACTATTTTAATAGGCTTTTGTTACAGCTCAGTTTTCAAGACTGGAAGTTGTCACTTCTAGATCAAATTAAAGTGAAATCAGTATAATATATTACAATGTTTATCCTTACAAGATCATTTTCAGGATAAGGGGCAGTTTAGGACAAGTTCAAGAAAACAGTATGGCTGCTTGGTTTGATAGGTAGGCCTAAATGTGTCCTTGTGCAGCTTATTTGTAGCATTTCATATTTTTTCATTCATCATCCTATGTTGCCCCATGAGGAATGAAAAAAAAAAAATGAAATGCTACAAATAAACAACAAAAGGACAAATTTAGGCCTGCCTATCAAACCAAGCAGCCATATTCTTTTCTAGCACAAAGGCAAAAAGACTTTGACAAATCTAAATCTTATCCATAACACTTCAGGACTAACATCATAGTCTAGAGTTACAGCTCAGGAATATGGATGGAAAGAGAATTTTAGGCCAGGTTAGAGTAAAACCTGTATACTGCCATTTACAGTAGACTGCTTCATCATGGTCAATGGCTCAGCAAACATTCTAGCCCCTTGATGCCAGGATTCCAGGGGCCTGAATGGTGAGAATGGCAGTGTGGCTCACTCAACTGGGTGAACACTGGTTAGTATCTCATTCCATCAAGTTTTCTTCTGTCTCTCTCTACCCTACCTTGGGGTGGGAAAGGTGTGGATGATCCCAGTAACACATTAGCCACACATTCTTGCTCCCATAGCCAATCTTCTAACAAAGGGTCATTCCCACGACTAACATGAAGATGGACACTAACAAGCCTTAACTAGGAGCTAGGAATGAGTCCGTTATTACTACTTACTCTAACCTGGTCTAAAATTTGCCATCCCTCCATCTTAAATGCTAAAATGTAACACTAGACAAATATCAGGATATATGGCTGGTCATGAAGTGCAATGGGATGAGTGTAGAGACAAACCACTGTCTTTCTACCAATAAGCTATGTGAAATAACCCACAAAAGAAAAATATGGACCTAGTTATTGTAACAGACCTATAGTCAAAATAACCCTCCCAATATCTGAATACACTTGGCCATCAAATAACTGAAAAGGAGTTAGGGATCTTTACAAAGTTGTTGCATGGAATCTTGAGCCCTAAGTAAGGAATGTTTCTCCTTGGTTACTAGTCATAATTACCCACCCAGTCTTACTACACCTGGACATAACTGAAAAGGGACATGGGATCAATGTTAGACAGGACTTTCTGTACCAAATTATTTTTAGAATTTAATTTGTATCATCGTATCAGAGACACCAACAACATCCTTGCATGTATCGGCATTGGTCACCTAATGGCAGCTCTCCACGCTGCTTGATCCACCATTATATCTCTTATGCAGCCATTTATCACAAACACTGACCAAGATGGAGTTACTTCCCACACCCTTGCTGCAAACTACACCTGGCCACACTTCCTCTGCTTTGACAGTACTGCCACCAGCCCTAGATATCACTTTGTTAAAGGTAAAAGGTATATCTAACCCCTCTAGAAAAGCCTCTTATGCTATATAAAGCCATATGGAATTAGCATGCACAAAAAAATAATAGATAAGTTTACGGCATACTGACCAAATTAGTATCCAGTTCAATGCTCCCTCCAGCGGTAGTGTAGATCTACAGTAGTAGTGGCTATGATAGTTCTGGTAGCTGTGGTGGTGGTAGTCCTGTACAGCTAAATGCCTTGATGCCGGAAAGGTGCCCACAAATTACTTCACCTCCATGTCATGCAGTTTTTTGCCATCATGCTGTCCTTCCCCCCAAACTCACACCCCTGAAAAACAACATTCATATAAGCCATGACACTAAAGACTCCAAGAAAAATATCAATGAGTAAGCTTTAGAAATACTCAGGAATGTTTGCAAGACACGCTAAAGTCAATATTATCAGCATAAAAACAATTAATGGGAAGAAAAAGGAAAAAAATCATATAACAAAATGTAAACATCCTTCACCAGTCACAGCTCCAGCCAGACTGACTAAAGCTGGCAGATTCCACCAATCTCCACATTCTTTCCCTCCACTTGTTCCCTGTCCCCTCCATCCCCCCACCAGTTCCCACCCCTCCATCCCTCCCTTCATGTCCATTCCTCCTCCTTCCTGCCTCTCCTCAACCCCATCTCTCTCTCCTTTCTTCCTTTCCCCTCCTTGTCTTTCCACCTCTAGTCATCCTTCTTCCCTCTACCTTTTCCTCTTACTGAAAAGCAGCTTCTTCCATCCCCCTCTCCCTCCTCTCTCCCCCTTCATCCCCCCCTCCTTCCTTCACTCTTATGTCCTCCCTCTCCTGTACTCCCTCTCCCTCCTCCTCCCTCCCCTGCAACATACAACAAGAGGGGGATTAGAAGCAATAGGAAAAAAGGGGTGTATTACAATACAGTAGTAGCTACTACTGTCTGTTCAGTCAGAGGTACATTTCTTCATTTACTTGATCAAAAAAAAAACTGCCTCCTGAAAATAAAATCACTTTAATCCTACTGGGGCTCCATAAGGCAGAACCTGGATGAAGAATGAATCCCAGCAGCAAACGTTAAGTTTTATAGGTTGAGTTGATGAAAAAATCCAAGTGAAATGTGCCAATGATACACTTTCAATACAGGCGTCATTAGGCTGATGCCAACAGTTTCTCTGACGGCCAACAGGTTTTAATGTTATTTTGGGGCATCCTTAAGATATCTGAATAGACGGCTTGCTGTCCTACCAAAACTCCCACGGAACATTACAGTATTTTACTGAACTTACTACATGACTAAAGGCCTCATTCACAACTATGACAAGCTGCAAAACAATGACAATCTGGGCCAAGTTAAAATGAATGAACTATAGTCAATATTCAGCATGCACTGTTTGATGAATGTCACATCCATTACTAAATTATACAAGATTCTGCCAATGGATGTGATAATTACATGTTAACTCCAGAGGACATAGAATCAGTTCAGTCTAATTTACCATCAAATTAGAATAGAATGTCCCAGCAAATGCCACCATCCAAGTAAACATTGGCCTGGTACATCTTGCTGACCAACTTCATGGTGACAGGTTGGCGGCGCTACACCAACATGCTGGCTTCAAAGGGGGTGTTGTCTGCCCTGAAAAAAAAATAATAATAATAATCTATATACCTATCTATATACCTATCTATCTACAGCCAGATGCCTTAATCCCATTAGGGGTGAAAAAAAGTGATATTAAAATCTTCAAAGGGGGTGTCGTCTAGCCTGAAAAAATAATTTGTCATTTCGTTTTTTAAGGCTCCAACATGCTTGCATGCGTCGGCCTTTGACATCTAATGGGGGCTCTCCAAGCTGCTCTATCTCTGGCAGCTTCCCTATTCAGTCCCTTATCCTTTGGGTCACACTCAATGACCTCATCACAGGTCTTTTTAGGTCTACCTCTTGCAACCCCACCCCCAACATTAACACATCTCACTTTCTGTACCCAATTATCATCCCCCATCCTCTCCACATGCCCAAACCATCTCAATCTACCTCTCCTCATCACAACACCAATACACTCCAGTCTCATCCTACCTCTCAACTCTTCCATCGTAAACCTAGTCTCCCCCAGGCTTTGCACGCAGGGACGCACTGCACATCTACCTAACCACCCTCATTTCTGTACGTCTGAGCCTGCAAATATCCTCTTCCTTTACTGCCCAGGTCGCACTACCATACAGCATTATAATTATAATAATAATAACAATAATAATAATAATAATAATAATCTATATATCTATCTATCTGTAGCCAGATGCCTTAATCCCATAAGGCATGGGAAAAAAATTACAATTTAATAGAAACACAAATTAAATTTTTAAATGTATACAGTATCATTATCATCACCAGCACCATCTTGAACTCTGTCAATTCCAGGATTAACTGGAATGTGCCATATTCGAAAGGTGTTGTGTGGCCTGTGAGAAAAAAAAAAAAAAAGTGTATCATCATCATCATTATCACCACCATCAACTCAAACTCTTGCTGTATCATCATCATCATCATCTTCCCTAACTTTTCCCACCCTCTGTTAATTCCAGGGTTAACTTGAACATGTCTTCAAAGAGGGTGTTGTGTGGCCTGTGAAAAAAATGTATATCATCAATCATCATCATCAGCACCATCACCATCATTATCATACCGGTAGTTTTTTTTTTTTCCCATCATGGTAAAATAAACTGATGCCATTTTTTTTTTCTATGCAGCACTACACCATCCACTCACTCAATGTAGTGCTGCTCTCGGGTGTCAGCCCTTTCCTCTCCCCCATCCTTCTTTCCTTCCATCCTCTTCTGTCTCGCCTTCCTTCATTCTTTCCTCGCCTTTCTGCCTAAGGGTGACTTTACACTCCCTCTTTTGTCTTTCTTTCCTTCATTCTTTCCTCTTCCTTCAGCCTGTGGGTGACTCTACACTGAGTGGCGAGCCAAATGGTTTCCTGTACACCAGGAAACCATTTACTATGCTGAGTAGTAACCATATAACCATATTATGGTGCCTGGTGTTTTAGTGGGTAATTACAGCGCTCCAATCGGATTGAGCCGGTGAAGGTTTATATCCAAGGGATGGTTGGGGTTTATTGCTCACATAACGCCACTCAGGGATGTGTGAGGCTGGTCACTCATCTGAAATGTCAGGACCAACTTGCCTAGCCCTGGGCTCCTATGCTCCTCATGGGGCAACATAGGATTGGATGATGGATGGATGGATGCAAGGAAGAAGGAACCAAAGGCCAGGAGCCCATAAACTGTTCCTTTCAAGGATATTGTGTAGGATACTGCCTGTTCATAGGCCCATCAGTACGATATGGTGGGCGTTGCCGGATCCTCTTGAATCACAGCCTCAGGCATCAGTCGCACCGTCCCCGCTGCTCAGAATAAAGCCAAGCACACGCAGCTGTGTTTGTCTTGACCCCCACACCATGCTTCTTTCCTCCTCTATCAATTCCAGGATTAACTTCTCTAAGCCAGGTTACAGTGAACAAACTATAGGAACTCAATCTCTATCTATTTATTGCCAGACACCTTAATCCCATATGGGGTGGCCACAAGCAAATCGCCTTCACGTCACCCCGTCCCCCGCCATTTCACTGCCCTGCTCCCAACTCATACCCCCCTCTCTCATATACCCCCACTCCATCCCTCCATCTCATCCTTGGCCTCCCCCTCCCTCTCTCCCCCTCCACCCCACTCACATACACTCTCCTTGTCAGTCTCTCACTCTCCATCCTCTCCATATGGCCAAACCACCTCAATGTGCTTCTCCTAATGCTTTCTATCACAGCCATATCCACACCACAACACTCCTTCACTTCCTCATTTGTCAGTCTGCCTCTCCATGTAAATCCACATGCTCCTCTCAAATAACTCATTTCCACTGCTCTCACTCTTGACTTCTGTCCCTCGAACAACGTCCACGCTTCACTTCCATACATTAGAGTTGGTATCACAATACTGTCATGTAGTAACTTTTTCACCTCCAAGCTCACTTCCCTGTTTCTTATCACTGCTTTCAAGGAACCAGCAACCTTTCTTCCTTGTTGTGTCCTTTCAAGCACTTCACCCTCAAGTACTTAAATGTACTCACATTCTCTATTTCCTCATCATCCAACCTCATTGTACATTCACTTCTCTCAAAGACCATCACTTTACTCTTCCCTACATTCACCTTTAGATTCCATTTCTTACACACTCTCCCAAACTCATCCACCAAGCCTTGCAGCTCCCCTTCGTCTTCACCTAACAACACAATATCACCTGCAAACAACAGTACAGGGAGTTTCCAAACACTGCCCTTCTATAGGAACTCACCCAAAGATAATGGTATTCCAGATCATGATGTTTTCTGTGACAGCAGCACTGACTCCTGCAGGGGGTCTTGTTGCAACCTGAAAAATTGTTGATTAGTTGCATGATGGCAATAATATGGATGATGATGCTAATAATAATAATAATAAAAACAATACTACTACTACTAATGCTACTACTACTAATAATAATAATGATAATAATAATACAGGAGGTCCTGATGTTATGAGCAGTTATGTTTATGGAAACCAACTCATTAAGTGAAAGCTTGTATGTAAAAGAGTACATAACCTAAGGGAAAAAAGGGGATTTGGTGTTTGACCACTGCCAGTATACATCTATAATGCTATGTAAGGCTACTTTAAACAAGAATAAAGGATTAATTATATCCAAAACACACACACACATCATTAACATAATAACCTACTGTAGAATAATACACATCTACTGTAATAGAAGCATAAAGACCCCCTAGAGATGCCACTGGAACTGCAGTGAAATCCACAAACTACAAACTCTGGTTAGTGACTGTGTACAACTTCTGTGGTGAACATGAGTGTAATAAGCCTGACTAATAAACATGTCAACAAAGCAGTATAAATTGAACTGAACTCAGTAGTTTATTTATCTTCTTACGTCAACACGTAAACTCGTCACATATTGTAAGAACAGATTTTTTTCTCACCCCGTAACACAAACCGGTCACTAAACTCTTTTCACATTCACTGCACTAAGTGTGAAAACTCATGCATTTTACTGCTCCCTCACCATTAACCTCTTTAAGGATGGGAGAAATAGGAAGTGAGGAGGCCAGACACAGAAAAAGAATGATAAAGGTGAAGGAAGATGTAGGCAGCACTACATCAAATGAGTGGATGATGGTCGCCACCACCTACCACTGTTTACACTTACTGGTTTTAGATAATTTAATTCATTTTGGTATAACAGACAGAGCCAGGATTCCAGGGGCTTGAATGATGAGTGAATGGAAGTGTGGCCCATTGGAGTGGGTAAACTTGGGCTGTCTGAATGTTGCTACTCCTCAACCTGGCCTAGGATGGGAAAAGAGGTCCAGATGATGATGATGCAGCAGTGAAGTAATTAATGAAGGCTATACCTAACCCCTGTAATAAGTCTCTCCTATGCCAAACAAGATCATTTGAAGATGGCAAGAAAAAATACAAGAACAGGTCATCCCACTGAGGGAGTTGAAAACCATACAGTGTGTGACCTTGGGTTGTGTGGGTGACATGGCCCAGAGGTATAGGCTGACTCTCCATCACCTGTGCATCCCACCACTGGCTTGAACTACAGCTGTCACGGATAAAGACAGTAACACAGGCCATCACCATTACCATCATCATCACCATTATTACAATCATCGTCATCATTTCCCAAGTAACTGGCAGTAGAATATTAAGCTACTATGAAGCAATTATGGAAGGAGTGGTAGGCAGCCTGCACAGCTTTTGATAAAACAAGCTTGGAACTGACCTGGACACATGCCTGGCAACAAAGGTGTGATGCCCACAGATGTGCTGTTTGGTTCCCTTCTTCTTCCAGTTACTCCTCGGCAGGAAAAGAAGAATTAAGATTTTTCTTTTCCTGCAAACTGGTCAAATCATAATTAAACTTCCTGGAAATGCATACTGGCTTATCTGTTGTGCAAAATGGTTGTTATCTTTTACCTAATGCAATAAAATGCAGAAAATATTCTCACAGAAAATGGCATGTTGATAAAAAAGAATATATGCTACTTAACATTTCAGGGTGCAAAGGTATTGAAATTAGGAAAAAATGACACCAAAATGATCCAAATCTGAGATGAATTACAGTAGATGCAAAATAGAAGCTAGAAATACTATGTTCTGAGAAAATAAGCATCAAGGTCAAGACTTAATTGTATAGGTTTGTAATTGATATAAAGTGCTGTATGATGGATGAATGAAGTTTTGTGCATCCAGTGTTGCACAGACTGGGTCTTTTCCGGTTTGTGAACCTCACTGCTGGGGCGTTTTGGACAGAGTATCACTGACGGGGTTTTGTCTGTGCCAGTGGTGGACCCCTTCCCGTCTCTCAACAACTATCTCTAGCCAAGAACATACCAGGTACAGTCCTGTAGCTTTTTGGACAGTGGAGGCATGATGCTTGCCTTGAAAACACCACTGCTAGTGACCGACACAAGGTAACCCTCGTGCACGAGTGTTTTGGTTGACTGAGAGTAAAAGGTGGATTTTCAGTGTTGCCTGGCGAAATCGTAGAACTTCCGCCATCTCCATATTTTCACTCTCCCTGCTTATACAGAAAGATGTCAAACACCACAAAAGAGAAATAGAATACAATATTATCAGAAAATCATGCTGGCGCATCAATCACCTGATCTTTGTTGACATTTGGTGAGTACAGGCCTTGGAGAATTCGTAACATCCCTTCCTCGGTGACTTATTTGGCCTGCTACACCTTAATATCCCCTAATATGGTGCTAATAGGAACTACGACTGTAATAAAAAATACCAATAACGACAGAGAGGACAAGAAAGTGTAATATACCAAATAAATTGATCAGGAAAAGGTGCTAAAAATCCTTCCATTTCAACGACATAACGGCTTAATTTTCAACCCCGACTTAGGAGGCTTGGTAAGACCTCTTCTTCAGCAATTTATTGTGCACATTACACCTTAATATTCTATATACTGATGCAACTGTGCCGATATTTAAATTAAGCCGTAGTCTCTCATGTAGAAGATTTCGCAACATTTCCTTCTCGGCGAACTATTTTGCACTCTTGACCTTAATATCCTCTTGATGAAAGCTATGGCGGTATTAGCAAAGTATAAATATCATACAGCCCAACAGAAAGGCCTAATTTGCAAATAAATCGCTAAGGAAAAAAGGGGTGTGAGGGCCACGTTCCAGCGATAATACGGATTGATTTTCGCAACACTTCTTCAGCGATTTATTTTGCACCATGCACCATAATATTCTCTTATATGCTACTCTGAGTTGCAATTGTGCCGACATTAATAGTTCAGCCTAAATCTCTCATATAAGCCAGTCCAGTAAAGTTTTGGGATTGCCTTTGCAATCCAAAATTTTTAACAATTCTGATGGGAGGCGAACCCGCGTCCACCAGCGTGTGAGATGCACACTCTACCACTGTACCACATAGAGTAGGTTTTGGAAATTCCGTAGGGTCTCTTTCTGGGCGATTGTTTTGCGCATACACCTTAAAATCCTCCAGTGTGTTATAAATGGAATCTACGCCAATATTAAAAGTCACATATTACATGAATAATAACATTAATGTGTAATATGCAAAATAAATTGCCGAGGAGGAGGTACTACGAAATCTCGCATATTACGGATGATATTAATTTATTTCTATTTACTTAATCAGTACAGTATCTTGAAAAGCAAATCGTTAAGAAGAGGCGTTAGGGAGCATCCTTACAATTTATTTCTAATTCTGCTCCGTTACTGTATTCTTGTGTGTAATTCAGGCAATCTATGTCGATACTGACAAGAGATAAGAAGCCAACCAGGGGATATATATATATATAATATATATATATATATATATATATATATATATATATATATATATATATATATATACAACAGAGGAAGGAAAAACGAACGAATTAAAAAAAATAAATAATCCATACACCAGATTACTGGTGTCCTTTGAGTAGTTTGAACAAAAAAAAAAAAATCGTTAAGGTAGAGGTGCTATGGATTTTCCTGGCACGACGAGAATGCGGACCAAAGATTGTCATTAGCAGGAGGTAGCAGAGCTAAGAAACATACATACGGGTAAGGAGTCTCCCTAACACCTCTTCCTTAATTATTTATTTCCCAAACTACTCGCTAATATCTCACCACCTTAGCATGGGGCAATATCACCTTGGAGGAGACGGACAGTTCGTAATGACGGCACTCCACGCTGCTTGATCTCTGGCAGCCTCCCTGTTCAGTCCCTTACCCCTGAGGTCACACTCTATGACCTCGTCCCAGGTCTTTTTCTGTCTGCCTCTCACACCCCTACCTCCGACGATTACACTTCCCATCTTCCTCACCCACGTGTCCTCCCCCATCCTCTCCACATGCCCAAACCATCTCAGTCTACCTCTCCACACCCAACTGTCATCCTCCATCCTCTCTACATGCCCAAACCATCTCAATCTGTCCCTTCTCATCACAACACCAATACACTCCAGTCCCATCATTCCTCCCAAACCAATTCAATCTACTCCACCTCATCACAACACCAATACATTCCAGTCCCATCCTTCCTCCCAAACCATCTCAATCTACCCCTCCTCATCACAACACCAATACACTCCAGTCCCATCCTTCCTCCCAAACCATCTCAATCTACCCCTCCTCATCACAACACCAGTACACACCAGTCCCATCCTTCCTCCCAAACCATTTCAGTCTACCCCTTCTCATCACAACACCAATACACTCCAGTCCCATCCTTCCTCTCAAACCATCTCAGTCTACCCCTCCTCATCACAACACCAACACACTCCAGTCCCATCCTTCCTCTCAAACCATCACAATCTACCCCTCCTCATCACAACACCAATACACTCCAGTCCCATCCTTCCTCTCAACTCTTCATTCACACCTCTCACTCTCCACACCCAGTTGTCATCCTCCATCCTCTTCACATGCCCAAACCATCTCAGTCTACCCCTCCTCATCACAACACCAATACACCCCAGTCCGTTCGTGATGCTTAAGATGTTACTTTTCACACGGGAAGCGATGTCAGCGAGTTACGATGCGGATGTAGCGATCATTTGTATCACTGGAGCCATGGAAGACAGTACCCAGTGGTCCTGTGGGGAGGTGGAGGACGAAGAAGAGCTGTTATTGCTTAGTTTAGCCATTTCCGATAAAATTAAAATGAAATGGGTACATGAGACAAATGTGAAAAGACCAAGAACTTATAAGTGATGAGGAAAAGTTCAGACGGTATTTAGACTGTGACAAATGAGGAAGGAGCGTTGTGGTGTGGATGTGGATGTGATAGGAAGCGTTAGGAGAAACACACTGAGGTGGTTTGGTCATGTGGAGAGGATGGAGAATGAGAGACTGACGAGGAGAGTGTATGTGAGTGAGGTGGAGGGGGGGGAAGAAGATGGGGGAGGCCAAGGATGAGGTGGAGGGATGGAGTAGAGAGGTATATGAGAGAGGGGGGTGTGAGCTGGGAGCAGGGCAATGAAATGGCGGGGGACAGGGGGACATGGAGGCGATTTGTTTGTGGCCACCCCTTACGGAATTGAGATGTCTGGCAATAGATAGATAGATAGTGCCACTCAGCGTAATGAAGCCTGACCGAACCAGACATCCAGAACAAGCTACAAACTACAGGCAGACCATAAGTGCCAAGGATAGGCTGGCCAGTACCTTTACACAGATTAAAATACAAACATACTATTCTATTGCCAGACGCCTTAATCTCGTAAGGGGTGGCCACAAGCATATCGCCTTCATGTCGCTCTGTCCTCCTCCATTTCACTGCCCTGCTCCCAGCTCACACCGCCTCTCTCATATACCTCTCCACTCCATCCCTCAATCTCATCCTTGGCCTCACCCTTCCTTTCCCCCCCTCCACCTCACTCACGTACACTCTCCTCGTCAGTCTCTCACTCTCCATACACTTGCAGGAAAAGTTTATATAAGAAGGAACAAGTGACTGTATGTCCATATGGGAAGGGTATAGAGGAGGGTAAGGTGCTGGGAAGGGTGTGTAAGGTGCTGGGAAGGGTGTGTAAGATGCTGGGAAGGGTGTGTAAGGTGCTGGGAAGGGTGTGTAAGGTGCTGGGAAGGGTGTGTAAGGTGCTGGGAAGGGTGTGTAAGGTGCTGGGAAGGATGTGTAAGGTGCTGGGAAGGGTGTGTAAGATGCTGGGAAGGGTGTGTAAGGTGCTGGGAAGGGTGTGTAAGGTGCTGGGAAGGGTGTGTAAGGTGCTGGGAAGGGTGTGTAAGATGCTGGGGTGTGTAAGATGCTGGGAAGGGTGTGTAAGGTGCTGGGAAGGGTGTGTAAGGTGCTGGGAAGGGTGTGTAAGGTGCTGGGAAGGATGTGTAAGGTGCTGGGAAGAGTGTGTAAGATGCTGGGGTGTGTAAGATGCTGGGAAGGGTGTGTAAGGTGCTGGGAAGGGTGTGTAAGGTGCTGGGAAGGGTGTGTAAGGTGCTGGGAAGGGTGTGTAAGATGCTGGGAAGGGTGTGTAAGGTGCTGGGAAGGATGTGCAAGATGCTGGGAAGGGTGTGTAAGGTGCTGGGAAGGATGTGTAAGATGCTGGGAAGGGTGTGTAAGGTGCTGGGAAGGGTGTGTAAGGTGCTGGGAAGGGTGTGTAAGGTGCTGGGAAGGGTTTGTAAGGTGCTGGGGTGTGTAAGTGCTGGGAAGGGTGTGTAAGGTGCTGGGAAGGGTGTGTAAGGTGCTGGGAAGGGTGTGTAAGGTGCTGGGAAGGGTGTGTAAGGTGCTGGGAAGGGTGTGTAAGATCGACAGCGAACTATTAGACAAATCAAGACACAGGCATAAGTATATAATTTGTGTATTCTTAAAAAATCTCGCTACCTAACTACACATGCTATTTGTTACTGCATCGCGGTATCTCTGTCATAGTACAGTACATTACTGTATATTCGTCTAAGGGAAGCAAAAGAAAGTTGTACCGTAATTTCCTCTCTAAGTCTCTAAAAAGGTAACATTTAGTACTGCTGAGGTTTAAACTAATTTCAGGGAGAATTTGAAACTAGAAAGGAAATGTCAGGTTGTGGGAATTTTGTTCGTAGTTATTGACTTCGGCTTCATCTTATCGTCAGCAAACCCAAAATATCCCGTAAGAGCGTAGTATCCATGCAAATAATGTAGCATATAAAAATCTTTCACAGCTAACTCGATCATAAGTGCAGCGATACTAGCATATAAACCAGCGTATTGATGAAAACTGTGATACCAATTTGAATCTCGCGGGCATCACATCAAGGAAAAGGCCTGGGTTCCAAAATTATAAATGTTTTGAGCGTCAGGTGCACGTGCATAAAATTGCTTGTTTATTTTTTAGTTTTCACGCAGCCAAGCCAAAAAATATATAAAAATCGAAATAATCGACCAAACAAAATTATTTCTAATACTTTTAAAATGCTGTGAAGACTTTTTAAATCTCGGAAATTGGTTTAAGATCTTTATGAATACTGCCGAGGTTGGCGATGGGAGTGTAAGTGTAACCGACGCCATGTTTCAAGAGAACATTTAGGAGTGATGAGGTGAGGATCCTGCCTTGATTCCACATTTTCAAGCGGTTACAGCTAATTTACTTGTATTATTGTGTTTGTGAAAATTAGATATGGCAATGGAGATAACTTAGAGGTGAGCATTTCTAGTGAGTATTCGTGTTTCGTGATTATAAAGGGCGACAAAGGCCAAGCAGATGGTGATGAAGGCCAGCTTCGTGAGTATCTTGGTCTACTTCCATAATTTTACCACCAGCATCTGATTTACGTACATAAGTCTGCTTGTTAATATTAATAATTAATGGAGCTTACTAGAGTATAGGTATGTGATGGAAATATTCATGTTTTGAGATGGTTTGTGGAATGGTAAATGGAAGAACAGACGCCGAAGAAGGCCAGCGTAGGTACCCTGCTCTGATTTGCTTTTCTGCAGCTTCCATCTAATTTACTTACATAATTGTACTCACTAATGTTAGATAGAGATTATTAGGGTGTAGAGATTATTAGGGTATACGTTTGTGAGGGAAAGTGGCTGTATTGAGATGATATTTGGCATTCTTGTTAGAACAGACGTTGAAGATGGCTGGCGTAGTAAGTTAAGTATCCTGCTCTGCCTCCACGTTTTCCTTACTTACAGCTAATTTCCCCACTTAATTCTGCTTACTGTTGTTATGCAAGGCAGTGGAGATAAATAAGTGTAGTTTGGTGGCAGAATATTGTTGTTTGCAGATATTTAAAGGATGTCGGGTTTTTTCGTGGCCTTGCCGAAATTTTGTAAACATTCTGCCCCTGAAAATTTTTAGGGTGTTCGTATGTTATGTATTTCCGTCGATTTATTGTTTATTATTTGTTATTGGTTATTATTGGTGGTTGCTGGTGGCAACCATCATCCACTCACTTGATGTAGTGGTGCCTACTTCTTCCTTAGCCTTTATCATTCTTTTTCTGTGCCTGTCCTCCTCTCTTCCTATTTCTCCCATCTTTCCTGTCACTTCTTAATGCTTTTCTTTCCTTTACAGGTGGCTTTACATTGAGTGACAAGCCAAATGGTTTCCTGTAAGCCAAGAAACCATTTACTACGCTGGGTGGTAACCATATAACCAAACCATACGTGCTCCCTACGTGTCAACAAGTGGGTTGGTGGAGGGTTAGTGCCCCTCCCCGTTAAACAACTAACTCAAAGTCAAATGGCCACCCCTTACGGGATTATGGCGTCTGGCAATAGATAGATAGATAGATAGATTTATTGATGTTATTGTCTTTTTTTTATTATGTTGTGGGTTTGGGGGTATTTTTTGAAGAGGATTCCACGTAAATAGCCCCTTCAAGCCGATGACGTGTTGGAGGGGGACGCCTGCAGGTGGTGGCACTGATATAACCACGCCAGTACCACTATTAATATATACGTTGCTCAATCCCTATCCCATGACAGCAGGATGTGGCACTGCAGAGAGGTAACTTCATCCTGCAGACCACCGGGTTCACGTTTAGATGAGCAGGGAGTCACAGTAACACTTTTACTACCGCTGTCTGTTGACGATTTTATCTGTACGTTTAGATCAACATGGATAGGTCATAAAGGGATCTGTGGGCTTAACGTTGGATGAGGTTAATACTTACTGGTATTCACAAAAAATCGTGTACAGTAATTAGGCAAATTGCATTCAGCACTGTTCGGCTGGGACAGACATTGCAAAGTCTGGGCAACGTGACTGTGTACTCTAATATTGCATTGAAGGTGTGTGGCCTGTGTGACAATAGTGTGGTGCATTTATAACGCTGCTCTGCTACTCCACCTGGCTGTTTCTTGTGTGTTGCAACGACGGCTTAGTGTTGTCAGTGTCAGTTGTGTATCATGTACTGTGTATTCATTTCCTACTTCCACACACACACACACACACACACACACACACACACACACACACACACCAATGTATCATGTACCGGGTATTCATTTCCTACTGCCACTGCTACACACACACACACACACACACTCGCTGGTGCAGTGGTAACGCTCTCGCTTGCCAACTGGTGGACGGGAGTTCGCGCCTCGCTCAGGTTGCGAAAAGTTTCACTGACGAAGTGGGTGGTTACTGTCCCCCTTGAGCAAGGGGACGGGTGTGTGAAGGTCACAGCCTTGCCCATAGATCGGACTACATGAGCTCTCAGCTCCCTTCCGGGAGGGTAAAAGCTGACGATCACGACCATCAAGTGATTCTGACCGACCCGGTGAATTACACACCAATGTATCATGTACCGGGTATTCATTTCCTACTGCCACTGCTACACACACACACACACACACACACACACACCAGTATATCTTGTATTGCGTATTCATTTCCTACTACGACTGCTACACACACACACACACACACCAGTATATCTTGTATTGCGTATTCATTTCCTGCTACGACTGCTACACACACACACACACAGCTGTGCCCACAACACATCAGATATTGCAGGTGAGTGTCTTGTGAAGCTCTGTTTACATACTGCCTTGTACAACAATTTTGGCCCCTCTTGGACTCTTCATGGGGTACAGGCTCAACATGTGGTGTATTTTCTTTGATAATAACAAGAGTAATATTGGTCACTTTCTCCCCCCACCTGCAACTAATTGTTCCTTTCACTTGCAGGTACGATGTTACTTGTTACTAGTGCGTTACTTGGGTTACTTGCAAGATGGCAACATGAATACAGAGTCAGGCAGCGGTACGTGGCAGCCTAAGTTACAGAGAACCAGTGGCCCCAGTGTAGTGGCTTTCGAATTAAGGTGAGTCTTTTAGCCTTCTTAGTGCACTGACACCTTAATTTAGTCTGGCAGGCTCCAAGTGATTTTAGTCAGTAGGTCAACTCTGGAACTGTCTCCCTCTCTCTGTATTTCCTACATGAAAGGAGCGTTGTGGTGTGGATGTGATAGGAAGCGTTAGGAGAAATACATTGAGATGGTTTGGCTATGCGGAGAGGTTAGAGAGCGAGAGACTAACGAGGAGAGTGTATGTGAATAAGGTGGAGTGGGGGAGAGGGAAGGAGAGGCCGAGGATGAGATGGAGGGATAAAGTGGAGAGGTATAATCATGACAGAAGGGGATGTGAGCTGGGAGCAGGGCAGTGACATGGCGGGGGACAGGGCGACATGGAGGCGATTTTCTTGTGGCCACCCCTTACGGGATTAAGGCGTCTGGCAATAGATAGATAGATAGATAGACCTACATGAAAATTAGTGTCTTTGAGTGTGGTGTGTTTTCAGTCCAGGTCAGCATCTTTGCCACTTCACTTCGATGATGTTTTAGTTTATTCTTGCCATCTCCAGGTCATTTTATTCAACTTAGACCGAAAATTGATGTGCCTAAGTGCTGTGCCTTCGTATGTTAAGCTGAGGTCTTTCTGACCCCTGTTGAGAATGGCAAGCACACGACATAATTATAATCTTTTCACCTCTCTCTTCCTGTCTACATATAACTCTCCCATCTCTATCTCAACTTCCTCCATGCCTCTGCTTCCCATCCACTCACTATATGCTTTCTTCTTTTGTACCACAGCCTGTCTCACCTCTTCTCCCATCCGTCTTTCAACTTCCTCCATGCCTTTGCTTCCCATCCACTCTTTGTATGCTTTCTTCCTTTGCGCCATAGCCTGTCTCACCCCTTCATTCCACCATGCTGTTCCTTTCATCCCCTTTCGTCTTCTCTTCATCCCACACACCATCTTACAAATTCTATTTTTCATATTGTCACTTCCATTAGCTTGAGAGAGAGGATGTTCACCCCTGTAGCTGGGCATTTTAAAGTTGTTGGTACATCCGCATGAGGCTGTTGTGGGTCAAAATAGGTCTTTCATGAAACACTTTTATTCTTACAAGATAGTCAAACAAAATGCCTCTCCATGTTTGTATCAGTTTAAGTCCATCCACCCTTCTAAGACTACACCTGGCCATCACCAAGCTGATAGGGGTTGGGAATCTTCGCAAGTTAGAACATGTTGTACAGTCACATGGATATCACTTGGGAAGAATACATTAATTCCCTGTTGTATGTTGCCCCTTTTTCCAGTCATTTTTGCTGTACACTTCTTCAATCCAGTGCCATTGTCAGTGTTATTCTTGCCATGTGTACACCACACTGTACTGTACTTTAAGACAGCTGTAACCCCTTCAATCCAGTGCCATTGTCAGTGTTATTCTTGCCATGTGTACACCACACTGTACTGTACTTTAAGACAGCTGTAACCCCTTCAATCCAGTGCCATTGTCAGTGTTATTCTTGCCATGTGTACACCACACTGTACTGTACTTTAAGACAGCTGTAACCCAATCAGTCCATTGATGAATATAACATTTTGTTCATGGTATCTCAAGACCACTTTATTCAGTTTAAAGACTACTCGTGAGCAGTTGTTGAGTAACCCTGGTCTGTCTGGTTGAGCAGACCTATCAATCACAAACAAGCAACTACCCCTGCAGGGCCGTGCCATGCGGTGAACCAGTGTTTCCTTGCAGTGGACAGCACCTTGCCACTGCCAGGTGCGGGCAAGAGTATGGAGGTTGGGTTGCCAGACGGAATTTGCATCTGCATCCAGTAACAGGGACGCCATAGTAGGCTGCACATCATGCTGCTGTTTGGTGTTATGGTTACCACCCAGCGTTGTACAGTAAAGGGTTGCCATGGTTACCCCATAGTAGGCTGCACATCATGCTGCTGTTTGGTGTTATGGTTACCACCCAGCGTTGTACAGTAAAATGGTTGCCATGGTTACCCCATAGTAGGCTGCACATCATGCTGTTGTTTGGTGTTATGGTTACCACCCAGCGTTGTACAGTAAAATGGTTGCCATGGTTACCCCATAGTAGGCTGCACATCATCTATACCATAGTAGGCTGCACATCATCCTGCTGTTTGGTGTTATGGTTACCACCCAGCGTTGTACAGTAAAATGGTTGCCATGGTTACCCCATAGTAGGCTGCACATCATCTATACCATAGTAGGCTGCACATCATCCTGCTGTTTGGTGTTATGGTTACCACCCAGCGTTGTACAGTAAAAGGTTGCCATGGTTACCCCATAGTATGCTGCACATCATCCTGCTGTTTGGTGTTATGGTTACCACCCAGCGTTGTACAGTAGAGGGTTGCCATGGTTACCCCATAGTAGGCTGCACATCATCTATACCATAGTAGGCTGCACATCATCCTGCTGTTTGGTGTTATGGTTACCACCCAGCGTTGTACAGTAAAGGGTTGCAAGTGTTACGCCATAGTAGTCCGCATATCATGCTGTTTGGTTTTATGGTTACCACCCAGCGTTGTACAGTAAAGGGTTGCCAGTGTTACGCCATAGTAGGCTGCACATCATCCTGCTGTTTGGTGTTATGGTTACCACCCAGCGTTGTACAGTAAAGGGTGTCCATGGTTACCCCATAGTAGGCTGCACATCATCCTGCTGTTTGGTGTTATGGTTACCACCCAGCGTTGTACAGTAAAGGGTGTCCATGGTTACCCCATAGTAGGCTGCACATCATCCTGCTGTTTGGTGTTATGGTTACCACCCAGCGTTGTACAATAAAGGGTGTCCATGGTTACCCCATAGTAGGCTGCACATCATCTATACCATAGTAGGCTGCACATCATCCTGCTGTTTGGTGTTATGGTTACCACCCAGCGTTGTACAGTAAAGGGTGGCCATGGTTACCCCTTAGTAGGCTGCACATCATCTATACCATAGTAGGCTGCACATCATCCTGCTGTTTGGTGTTATGGTTACCACCCAGCGTTGTACAGTATAGGGTTGCCATGGTTACCCCATAGTAGGCTGCACATCATCCTGCTGTTTGGTGTTATGGTTACCACCCAGCGTTGTACAGTATACGGTTGCCATGGTTACCCCATAGTAGGCTACACATCATCTATACCATAGTAGGCTGCACATCATCTATACCATAGTAGGCTGCACATCATCTATACCATAGTAGGCTGCACATTATCCTGCTGTTTGGTGTTATGGTTACCACCCAGCATTATGCAGTAAAGGGTGACCATGGTTACCCCATAGTAGGCTGCACATCATACTGCTGTTTGGTGTTATGGTTACCACCCAGCGTTGTACAGTAAAAAGGTTGCCATGGTTACCCCATAGTAGGCTGCACATCATCTATACCATAGTAGGCTGCACATCATCCTGCTGTTTGGTGTTATGGTTACCACCCAGCGTTGTACAGTAAAGGGTGGCCATGGTTACCCCATAGTAGGCTGCACATAATCTATACCATAGTATGCTGCACATCATCCTGCTGTTTGGTGTTATGGTTACCACCCAGCGTTGTACAGTAAAGGGTTGCCATGGTTACCCCATAGTAGGCTGCGCATCATCCTGCTGTTTGGTGTTATGGTTACCACCCAGCGTTGTACAGTATAGGGTTGCCATAGTTACCCCATAGTAGGCTGCACATCATCCTGCTGTTTGGTGTTATGGTTACCACCCAGCGTTGTACAGTATAGGGTTGCCATGGTTACCCCATAGTAGGCTGCACATCATCCTGCTGTTTGGTGTTATGGTTACCACTCAGCGTTGTACAGTAAAAGGGTTGCTATGGTTACCCCATAGTAGACTGCACATCATCTGTACCATAGTAGGCTGCACATTATCCTGCTGTTTGGTGTTATGGTTACCACCCAGCGTTGTACAGTAAAGGGTTGCCATGGTTACCCCATAGTAGGCTGCACATCATCCTGCTGTTTGGTGTTATGGTTACCACCCAGCGTTGTACAGTAAAGGGTTGCCATGGTTACCCCATAGTAGACTGCACATCATCTGTACCATAGTAGGCTGCACATCATCCTGCTGTTTGGTGTTATGGTTACCACCCAGCGTTGTACAGTAAAGGGTTGCCATGGTTACCCCATAGTAGGCTGCACATCATCTGTACCATAGTAGGCTGCACATCATCCTGCTGTTTGGTGTTATGGTTACCACCCAGCGTTGTACAGTAAAGGGTTGCCATGGTTACCCCATAGTAGGCTGCATATCATCCTGCTGTTTGGTGTTATGGTTACCACCCAGCGTTGTACAGTAAAGGGTTGCCATGGTTACCCCATAGTAGGCTGCACATCATCCTGCTGTTTGGTGTTATGGTTACCACCCAGCGTTGTACAGTAAAGGGTTGCCATGGTTACGCCATAGTAGGCTGCACATCATCCTGCTGTTTGGTGTTATGGTTACCACCCAGCGTTGTACAGTAAAGGGTTGCCATGGTTACCCCATAGTAGGCTGCACATCATCCTGCTGTTTGGTGTTATGGTTACCACCCAGCGTTGTACAGTAAAGGGTTGCCATGGTTACCCCATAGTAGGCTGCACATCATCCTGCTGTTTGGTGTTATGGTTACCACCCAGCGTTGTACAGTAAAGGGTTGCCATGGTTACCCCATAGTAGGCTGCACATCATCTATACCATAGTAGGCTGCACATCATCCTGCTGTTTGGTGTTATGGTTACCACCCAGCGTTGTACAGTAAAGGGTTGCCATGGTTACCCCATAGTAGGCTGCACATCATCCTGCTGTTTGGTGTTATGGTTACCACCCAGCGTTGTACAGTAAAGGGTTGCCATGGTTACGCCATAGTAGGCTGCACATCATCCTGCTGTTTGGTGTTATGGTTACCACCCAGCGTTGTACAGTAAAGGGTTGCCATGGTTACCCCATAGTAGGCTGCACATCATCCTGCTGTTTGGTGTTATGGTTACCACCCAGCGTTGTACAGTAAAGGGTTGCCATGGTTACCCCATAGTAGGCTGCACATCATCCTGCTGTTTGGTGTTATGGTTACCACCCAGCGTTGTACAGTAAAAAGGTTGCCATGGTTACCCCATAGTAGACTGCGCATAATCTATACCATAGTAGGCTGCACATCATCCTGCTGTTTGGTGTTATGGTTACCACCCAGCGTTGTACAGTAAAGGGTTGCCATGGTTACCCCATAGTAGACTGCACATCATCTATACCATAGTAGGCTGCACATCATCCTGCTGTTTGGTGTTATGGTTACCACCTAGCGTTGTACAATAAAGGGTTGCCATGGTTACCTCATAGTAGGCTGCACATCATCTATACCATAGTAGGCTGCACATCATCCTGCTGTTTGGTGTTATGATTACCACCCAGCGTTGTACAGTAAAGGGTGGCCATGGTTACCCCATAGTAGGCTGCACATAATCTGTACCATAGTAGGCTGCACATCATCCTGCTGTTTGGTGTTATGGTTACCACCCAGCGTTGTACAGTAAAGGGTTGCCATGGTTACCCCATAGTAGGCTGCACATCATCCTGCTGTTTGGTGTTATGGTTACCACCCAGCGTTGTACAGTAAAGGGTTGCCATGGTTACCCCATAGTAGGCTGCACATCATCCTGCTGTTTGGTGTTATGGTTACCACCCAGCGTTGTACAGTAAAGGGTTGCCATGGTTACCCCATAGTAGGCTGCACATCATCCTGCTGTTTGGTGTTATGGTTACCACCCAGCGTTGTACAGTAAAGGGTTGCCATGGTTACCCCATAGTAGGCTGCACATCATCTATACCATAGTAGGCTGCATATCATCCTGCTGTTTGGTGTTATGGTTACCACCCAGCGTTGTACAGTAAAGGGTTGCCAGTGTTACGCCATAGTAGGCTGCACATCATCCTGCTGTTTGGTGTTATGGTTACCACCCAGCGTTGTACAGTAAAGGGTTGCCATGGTTACGCCATAGTAGGCTGCACATCATCCTGCTGTTTGGTGTTATGGTTACCACCCAGCGTTGTACAGTAAAGGGTTGCCATGGTTACCCCATAGTAGGCTGCACATCATCCTGCTGTTTGGTGTTATGGTTACCACCCAGCGTTGTACAGTAAAGGGTTGCCATGGTTACCCCATAGTAGGCTGCACATCATCTATACCATAGTAGGCTGCACATCATCCTGCTGTTTGGTGTTATGGTTACCACCCAGCGTTGTACAGTAAAGGGTTGCCATGGTTACCCCATAGTAGGCTGCACATCATCCTGCTGTTTGGTGTTATGGTTACCACCCAGCGTTGTACAGTAAAGGGTTGCCATGGTTACCCCATAGTAGGCTGCACATCATCTATACCATAGTAGGCTGCATATCATCCTGCTGTTTGGTGTTATGGTTACCACCCAGCGTTGTACAGTAAAGGGTGACCATGGTTACCCCATAGTAGGCTGCACATCATCTATACAATAGTAGGCTGCACATCATCCTGCTGTTTGGTGTTATGGTTACCACCCAGCGTTGTACAGTATAGGGTTGCCATGGTTACCCCATAGTAGGCTGCACATCATCCTGCTGTTTGGTGTTATGGTTACCACCCAGCGTTGTACAGTATAGGGTTGCCATGGTTACCCCATAGTAGGCTGCACATCATCCTGCTGTTTGGTGTTATGGTTACCACCCAGCTTTGTACAGTAAAATACCATAGTAGGCTGCACATCATCCTGCTGTTTGGTGTTATGGTTACCACCCAGCGTTGTACAGTAAAGGGTTGCCATGGTTACCCCATAGTAGGCTGCACATCATCTATACCATAGTAGGCTGCACATCATCCTGCTGTTTGGTGTTATGGTTACCACCCAGCGTTGTACAATAAAGGGTGTCCATGGTTACCCCATAGTAGGCTGCACATAATCCATACCATAGTAGGCTGCACATCATCCTGCTGTTTGGTGTTATGGTTACCACCCAGCGTTGTACAGTAAAGGGTTGCCATGGTTACCCCATAGTAGGCTGCACATCATCTATACCATAGTAGGCTGCACATCATCCTGCTGTTTGGTGTTATGGTTACCACCCAGCGTTGTACAGTAAAGGGTTGCCATGGTTATCCCATAGTAGACTGCACATCATCTGTACCATAGTAGGCTGCACATTATCCTGCTGTTTGGTGTTATGGTTACCACCCAGCGTTGTACAGTAAAGGGTTGCCATGGTTACCCCATAGTAGGCTGCACATCATCCTGCTGTTTGGTGTTATGGTTACCACCCAGCGTTGTACAGTAAAGGGTGTCCATGGTTACCCCATAGTAGGCTGCACATCATCCTGCTGTTTGGTGTTATGGTTACCACCCAGCGTTGTACAGTAAAGGGTTGCCATGGTTACCCCATAGTAGGCTGCACATCATCTATACCATAGTAGGCTGCACATCATCCTGCTGTTTGGTGTTATGGTTACCACCCAGCGTTGTACAGTAGCGTTGCCAGGGTTGGTTACGCCATAGGCTGCTGTATCATGCTGTTTGGTGTTATGGTTACCACCCAGCGTTGTACAGTAGGGTTGCCAGTGTTATTATCTATACCATAGTAGGCTGCACATCATCCTGCTGTTTGGGTGTTATGGTTACCACCCAGCGTTGTACAGTAAAGAGTGACCATGGTTACCCCATAGTAGGCTGCACATCATCCTGCTGTTTGGTGTTATGGTTACCACCCAGCGTTGTACAATAAAGGGTGTCCATGGTTACCCCATAGTAGGCTGCATATCATCCTGCTGTTTGGTTTTATGGTTACCACCCAGCGTTGTACAGTAAAGGGTTGCCATGGTTACCCCATAGTAGGCTGCACATCATCTATACCATAGTAGGCTGCACATCATCTATACCATAGTAGGCTGCACATCATCTATACCATAGTAGGCTGCACATCATCCTGCTGTTTGGTGTTATGGTTACCACCCAGCGTTGTACAGTAAAGGGTTGCCATGGTTACCCCATAGTAGGCTGCACATCATCCTGCTGTTTGGTGTTATGGTTACCACCCAGCGTTGTACAGTAAAGGGTTGCCATGGTTATCCCATAGTAGACTGCACATCATCTGTACCATAGTAGGCTGCACATTATCCTGCTGTTTGGTGTTATGGTTACCACCCAGCGTTGTACAGTAAAGGGTTGCCATGGTTACCCCATAGTAGGCTGCACATCATCCTGCTGTTTGGTGTTATGGTTACCACCCAGCGTTGTACAGTAAAGGGTGTCCATGGTTACCCCATAGTAGGCTGCACATCATCCTGCTGTTTGGTGTTATGGTTACCACCCAGCGTTGTACAGTATAGGGTTGCCATAGTTACCCCATAGTAGGCTGCACATTATCTATACCATAGTAGGCTGCACATCATCCTGCTGTTTGGGTGTTATGGTTACCACCCAGCGTTGTACAGTAAAGAGTGACCATGGTTACCCCATAGTAGGCTGCACATCATCCTGCTGTTTGGTGTTATGGTTACCACCCAGCGTTGTACAATAAAGGGTGTCCATGGTTACCCCATAGTAGGCTGCATATCATCCTGCTGTTTGGTTTTATGGTTACCACCCAGCGTTGTACAGTAAAGGGTTGCCATGGTTACCCCATAGTAGGCTGCACATCATGCTGTTTGGTAGTAGGTTACCACCCAGCGTTGTACAGTAAAGTGTTGCCAGTGTTACGCCATAGTAGGCTGCACATCATCCTGCTGTTTGGTGTTATGGTTACCACCCAGCGTTGTACAGTAAAGGGTTGCCATGGTTACCCCATAGTAGGCTGCACATCATCTATACCATAGTAGGCTGCACATTATCCTGCTGTTTGGTGTTATGGTTACCACGCAGCGTTGTACAGTAAAGGGTTGCCATGGTTACCCCATAGGCTGCACATCATCCTGCTGTTTGGTGTTATGGTTACCACCCAGCGTTGTACAGTAAAGGGTTGCCATGGTTACCCCATAGTAGGCTGCGCATCATCCTGCTGTTTGGTGTTATAGTTACCACCCAGCGTCGTACAGTATAGGGTTGCCATTGTTACCCCATAGTAGGCTGCACATCATCTATACAATAGTAGGCTGCACATCATCTATACAATAGTAGGCTGCACATCATCTATACAATAGTAGGCTGCACATCATCCTGCTGTTTGGTGTTATGGTTACCACCCAGCGTTGTACAGTAAAGGGTGGCCATGGTTACCCCATAGTAGGCTGCACATCATCCTGCTGTTTGGTGTTATGGTTACCACCCAGCGTTGTACAGTAAAGGGTTGCCATTGTTACCCCATAGTAGGTTGCACATCATCTATACAATAGTAGGCTGCACATCATCCTGCTGTTTGGTGTTATGGTTACCACCCAGCGTTGTACAGTAAAGGGTGGCCATGGTTACCCCATAGTAGGCTGCACATCATCTATACAATAGTAGGCTGCACATCATCCTGCTGTTTGGTGTTATGGTTACCACCCAGCGTTGTACAGTATAGGGTTGCCATAGTTAGCCCATAGTAGGCTGCACATCATCCTGCTGTTTGGTGTTATGGTTACCACCCAGCGTTGTACAGTAAAGGGTTGCCATGGTTACCCCATAGTAGGCTGCATATCATCCTGCTGTTTGGTGTTATGGTTACCACCCAGCGTTGTACAGTAAAGGGTGGCCATAGTTACGCCATAGTAGGCTGCATATAATCTATACCATAGTAGGCTGCACATCATCCTGCTGTTTGGTGTTATGGTTACCACCCAGCGTTATACTATATAACCTCGCCAGTCTGAAGTCTGTCCTAAGCTGAATATAAACATCTAGAGGTAACAAGAATATCTGAAGCATAGGTTGAGCCAGGTGGAGAGGATGGACAATGAGAGACTGACGTGGAGTGTATGTGAGGGAGGTGGAGAGGGAGACCAAGAATGAGATGGATGAATGGAATGGAGAAATACAGGAGAGAAGTGGGTGTGAGTTGGAGGGAGGGAAGTCAAATGGCAGAGGACAAGAGCAACGTGGAGGTAATTTGCTTGTGGCTACCCCTTACAGGATTAAGTCATGTGGTAATAGATAGATAGATGTCACCGGATTAAAGGGGTTATATTTTCAATAGTTTACAGACAAAAGTCTAATACAGTTCCATTTGTAACTATACAGCTGGTTTGTCACTTTGCTTTAGTGGTGGAGAGGGACGCCTTCATGTGGTGGCACTGATATATCTGGGCGGCTACACTGCATGGTTAAATAACACCCCCAGCTACTGCCCTGCCCCCCGAAAGGTGGAGGGTGGACTTAGGGAGAAGGGCAACAGATGAATATGGGGATACAACACTACTGCTACTACTGCTACTATTATTACTATGCTACTACTGCTACTTCTGTTACCACTGTACCACTACTACTACTTTACTATTACTACTATACCACCACCACCACTACTACAACAACAACAACAACAACTACTACTACTACTACTACTACCATTACTACCACCACCACCACCACTACTAAGCAGTGCCAAGTTTCCCCTAATTTAACCACATTTCCACGTGCAGGGATAAACTCCTTATTTATTTTAAACCCCACACCTGACACTGATGAACCTCCAGTAATTAGTCAACATCTTTTAGTCATTATTCTCTCCCTTACTGTCTTCTCTCCAGTTATTTGTTCCGTTGCTTATCATGTGTCTTTGGCTGTGAATTAGTGCCATATAGTCTTTGACAGGCGCTGGGAATCCAGTATTCAGTTCAGTTCCACCTTATTCTATCTGTTGGTATTTGTGGCCAGGTGGCATGGTGGTTGTGTGCAGCAGTTTGGTGCAGAATAGTGGCCAAACGTGATGGGTGGAGAAGGCCAGATGGACGACTCGTTACCATGGCAACCACCTGATGCTTACCGTGAGCATTTTCTTTGTAACAGACTTTTATTTTTACGTTTGTATTTTGGAAGCTCTATACAATATATTGGACAGATTTTATTATTATTTACTAGTGGTAAACTATATAGGCCTTTGCATTTTGTCATATATATATATATATATATATATATATATATATATATATATATATATATATATATATATTTCATTATCCTGATTTTACTGGCAAGGCATGATGGTTGGGTGGGTTGCAGTGATGTTAGTGGTTGCCCATGGGTTAGAGAGAGAAAGTAGAAGGAGAAACTGCAGCATGGTTAAGAGATATGATTTAGAGAGAGTGTTAGTGAGAGTGGCCATGAGTTAGAGTAGAATAAACTGCAGTATGGTTACGAAATATGATTGATGGAGAAGTGACGATGCAGGCCCAGCTGTTACCACGGCAACTAGTTCATAGATAAATTGAGCATGTTAGTGTTTATATATCATGACTGTATTGGTGTCACTGTCCAGACTCGTATACCTAGTGTTTAAAGGTATATTTTTCAGCAATCACGGAAATTTTTAGTATCTAGATTTCTGTTTAAACACAATCATCATTATTACCGCCACCACCACCACCTGTCAAATCAGCCCTCCAAACTGACTACACTTGGCTATCAACCGAACTGAAATGGGTTAGGGATCATTATCAGGTTGGAATTGGGATAGGGATCATAATCTATCTATTGCCAGACGCCTTAATCCCGTAAGATGTGGCCACAAACAAATCGCCTCCACGTCGCCCTGTCCCCCGCCATTTCACTGCCCTGCATCCAGCTCACATCCCCCTCTCTCAAATACCTCTCCACTCCATCCCTTCATATCATCCTCGGCCTCCCCTTCCACCTCACTCACACACTCTCCTCGCTAGTCTTTCGCTCCCCATCCTCACCAAATGGCCAAACCACCTCTGCGTATTTCTGCTAACGCTGTCTATCACATCGACATCCACACCAGTATCTCAGGTGACAGGCAGAGAGAAAGTTACCGTAGATAATGCCTGTGAAAGATGACTGTAGTTGGTGCACCTTAACTTGGTGCAAAATGTTGTCCTTTGGCAGCTGTTTTCACGTAGCAGGTGACTGAAACAGTGTGTGTGTGTGTGTGTGTGTGTGTGTGTGTGTGTGTGTGTGTGTGTGTGTGTGTGTGTGTGTGTGTGTGTGTGTGTGTGTGTGACTACCATAATACAAAGATATACAAGACATAGTGTAGTGCACATCTACATACATATATACATACATACATCACATATATATACAGTACATACGTATATGTGTGTGTGTGTGTGTGTGTGTGTGTGTGTGTGTGTGTGACTACCATAATACAAAGATAAACAAGACATGGTGTAGTGCTGGTAGTGGACATCTACATACATACATATATACATCATACATATATACACACATACATCATACAAATATACATACATACACACATACATCATGCATGTATACATACATATATACATTCACACATACTGTACATACATACACATACATACATACATATATTAAAACACACACACACACACACACACACACACACACACACACACACACACACACACACACATACAAATACATGCACACATACACTGTACATACAGAGGTACACATACATACATATATACAGTTACATATATACATACATACGTACAAATACATGCACACACACTGTACATACATACATACATACACACACACATACTGTACATTCATACATTCATACATACACACATACATACATACATACACATACATGATTCAGCAGCAATCCAATCCGTTTCTCTCCTCCGTCAATACTTTTCTGTTCATAGTACTGTGAGGTGGGTTGGCTTGATGTAGAGAATACATACGTACATACATACTTACATACATAGCCTACTTACATACATACTTACATACATAGCCTGCTTACATACATACATACATACATACACATACATACATACATAGCCTACTTACATACATAGCCTGCTTACATATATACATACTTACATACATACTTACATACATACATACTTACATACATACATACATAGTACTCTGAGATGGGTTGGCTTTATGCAGAGAATAACACATTGACCACATACAAACATACATACTTACATACATAGCCTACTTACATACATACATACATACATGCATAGCCTGCTTACATACATACTTACATACATAGCCTACATACATACATACATAGCCTACTTACATACATACATACATACATACATAGCCTACTTACATACATACATACATACATAGTACTCTGAGATGGGTTGGCCTTGTGCAGAGAAAACATTGACTACTGTATACACACACACACACACACACACACACACACACACACACATACATACATACATATACACAAACATACATATATATATATATATACAGAGAATAACACATTGATTATACATACATACATATACACATACATACATACAGAGAATAACACATGGCCTATAGTTCTGTCACCTTAACATGGCCCAAATTGTCGTCGTTGTACAGCTTATTTCACACAGCTGATTGGCAGAAAAAGACAATGCTGTGGCTGTACATTACTCATAGCACTTTTTCGTGACTAGCATCATACGGTATGCTGTGGCTGTACATTACTCATAGCACTTCTTCGTGACTAGCATCATACGGTATGCTGTGGCTGTACATCACTCACAGCACTTCTTCGTGACTAGCATCATACGGTATGCTGTGGCTGTACATTACTCATAGCACTTCTTCGTGACTAGCATCATACGGTATGCTGTGGCTGTACATCACTCATAGCACTTCTTCGTGACTAGCTTCCTGCCATTGTTTCACCATAACTTAGCCCAGGTGTTGGTTATCTTGTAGCTTATTTCACGTAGCTCAGTGGCAGAGAAAGACTGCTGTGGCTCTACATCCCTTCCGTAGCACTTCTTCGTGACTAGCATCATGAGTTTTTCACCTTAACTTGCCCAGGTGTTGGTTATCTTGTACCTTATTTCACGTAGCTCAGTGGCAGAAAAAGACTGCTGTGGCTCTACATCCCCTTCGTAGCACTTCTTCGTGACTAACATCGTACTCTAATGGGGAACTATAATTATTACAGCCTGGCATTCATGATGGAGAGACGGCATTTTTAGGTGCAGCCTGTGTTCCCTTCAGCCGTTCCCAAGCACCGATTCGTGACTGGCATCATATACTAGTGTTAATCTCTGGCTATTAGTCACAGTTCAGAGTAGAGTGATGGCAGTTTTTGGCCAAGTTAGTGTCGAGTGAGTATAGCATCACTGACATCATTCCTCTCAAAGACGGTAATTTTAGTCGTTGCTATAATTTAGTTTCACATTTTGTTTCACACACTAACTTCCAAACTCATTAACTAGGTCTACTATGCGGAATAAATCGGTAAGCAAGATGTGTTAGGAATTCTCAAGTGTCAGTTGCAATAAGACCGGGAGTCTGCGTTGCCATGGAGATATTTGCTTTCCCGTCAACTTCATCTAACTGGCTAACGAGAGAGAGAGAGAGACGTCGCTGTCATCCTCACTCGGCGGTGACCAGCATAAAACTGGTGATATTTCACTAAGTTCCCCTGCCAGCTGTGTGTTTTTGGTACAGGCGGGTGTGTATATGGTTATTACAACACTGGATCACTTATGTATCGCCTGTGTACCTGAACAACATTATTTAGGCCAAAAATAATAGTCTTTCAGTATTGCCAATATAAGGAGGAAACGTACCATCCCAGTTACACTCTTAAGACAAATAAAAACAGCTTTACTTCCTAGTTTGTAATAAAGTGATGGTTTGTATGGTGTTAATATTACAAGTAACTATATTTCCTATGGTATATCTCATTTATTTTCTTATTAGCCTCGTGGTAAAATCCACAGCTGGTCAACAGGTAATGCAGTGCTGATGTGGGAACTGTTGTGTGTCAGTCTGTGCTGGAAAAGGTTCAAGGTTTGGGTTGAACTGCTTCCTTCACGTCAGGTAATGTGTGTTTAAGCTGCAGTTATCATTGATGCGGCTGTCTGGCTGAACCCAAGTGAACACATGCCATGTAACAACATTAATTGCACCATCAGTTGGGTAAATTAAACCCCAGTATTTAGGAAAATGCTGGAGCACTGGCAGGTTCGAAGCATGGTTGGTGTGAAGTGGTTGGTGTGGTTGATGAAAGGAGGGTGTAGTGCAGAAAGGGAAAATAGGAGAGGATAGGCCAAGACTGATGCTGTGTGCGAACAGAACATTTGTTAGGGTAGGACAAGACAGGCCAGATGTCAGGCTAAGTTTGACTGTACAAAATATACCAGGTAAAGTGATTGGAAAGGCTCAGGTCAACTTATACCTGCTGTTTCTGTTCTTGGTATCCAAACCTGACAGTCTTTACTACAGCACCACCAAGCAATGCAACTTACTGTTTTAATGGTAATAGTATTTTAGCTGCCTTGATTTATTTCTGTGCTATTACTGTTAATTATGTATGCAGGAAGGAGGCATTATTGGGTAGTTATGTAGTGTGATTAAAACAGAAAACCCATCTACACTACCAGCACATTAGGCAAACCCGCTGATTTAGTTCAGCCAAAACCTGTGCTGTATTTATAAACTGTTCTAAACATAAACTGTGTATATAACTGCCTGTATAGACGCTTAGCATCACTCAGGCAACTAACAAACACTTTACAAACTAATTAGTCAATATTACAGTGACAAAATATGACAAACAAACCACCTGTCATACTAGATAACTTATGGCGTTGAGTTTATGCTGTAGATTAGTTAGGATCCTTTATAAATGCCAGCCTGACGCTCTCACAACACCCACGGGCCATAGTTATAAATCATCCCAGGCCTTAGTGCCGTATAGGATTCTTGGACGTAATATTTTGATCGCTATTCACAACGCCACCAAATCCTTCACAACGGAACTAAGAGTGAATATTACAGTGATAAATACAACACACAATTGTACGTATTATAAGTCACTGCTACAGCAACGTGTGTATGGGAAGAAAGGCCCCTCTCTCTCTCTCTCTCTCTCATACCAGCAAGGAGAGGTGATCTCCATGGTAACGCAGACTCACTGTCTTATTCCAACATTTATTTCCTAATCCCTCTACCTTGGCGATTTATTCTGCTTCTTACACCTCAGTCTCCCTGTTTATGTTGTCAATGAAAATTGTTGATGTTGGTGATGGGAAGGATAAATAGTAAGGTGTAATAGGGAAAATAAATTGCTAAGGAGCAGGTGTTGCGGAGTCTCGTGTGTTCCCTTTAGAATTCGCTCTTGTCACATCAAGCTGAGTCAAATTGTCTGGAGGTGGCAGGAATAATAATAATAATAATAATAATAATAATACCGTAATAATAATAATACTAAAAATTATATATACTTCTTCTACTCCAACTTGGCCTAAAATTGCCACTGTCCACCTTGACGCTGAGTTATAACAGTAAGTCAGTAGTAAAATATGATGCTAGTCACGAAGAAGTGCTATGGCCAGGATGTTCAGCCACAGTATTGTCTTTTTCTGGCACCGAGCTTCGTGAAATAGCCTTTGCAAGACAGACAACCTGGCCCATCAATCAATCAAGTAGGCTTCGTAACACCCATCCTTTAGCGATTTATTCTGGCTATAACACCTCAGCATTGTCTTGTTTAGTAATTATATGGTTTTAATACAGTTTACATCAGTAACATGCATATAGGTACTGAGGTGTGGGGTGCAGAATAAGTGGCCAAGGTAGAGGTGTTACGAAATAAAGCTTATCCTCTTGGGGGCTATGCCTCCTCCATTTTACCTGCACCTCGCCATGTGGAAGGACTCTGTTCCCACCCTGGCCAGGCGCTGCTTGCCACAGCAAGGAGCCTGCTTGCTTGTGTTTGATGGGTCTGCTCCCCCCACACACACACATCGAGATAAAGTAACAGGATCAACAATAAATGTGAAGTATTTGTAATTAATAAGTGGTTGAGGAGGTGGTGGCATTGGCGGCGGTGTTGGACAATTAGTTATATTGGTCAGTCCATCCAAGTTATTTTGGTGCTGTATGTAACAAAACTGTTGTATATACCATACACACCATATACCATACACACCATATACCATACACACCATATACCATACACACCATATACCATACACACCATATACCCTACACACCATATACCATACACACCATATACCATACACACCATATACCATACACCATATACCATACACACCATATACCATACACACCATATACCATACATACCATATACCCTACACACCATATACCCTACACACCATATACCCTACACGCCATATACCATACACACCATATACCCTACACACCATATACCATACACACCATATACCCTACACACCATATACCATACACACCATATACCCTACACACCATATACCATACACACCATATACCATACACACCATATACCATACACACCATATACCCTATACCATACACACCCTATACCATACACACCCTATACCATACACACCATATACCATACACACCATATACCCTACACACCATATACCGTACACACCATATACCCTACACACCATATACCATACACACCATATACCATACACACCATATACCCTACACACCATATACCATACACACCATATACCATACACACCATATACCATACACACCATATACCATACACACCATATACCATACACACCATATACCATACACACCATATACCATACACACCATATACCATACATACCATATACCATACACACCATATACCATACACACCATATACCATACACACCATATACCATACACACCATATACCATACATACCATATACCATACACACCATATACCATACATACCATATACAACACAGCTAATTATAGCCAATAAAAAGTCTATACGGTACATAGATAAATGGGAAAAGTATATACATTCCTGTGAAACATTAATTAAATGTAGTAGTAGTAATTCTACATGTTAAGAGTTTGCAGCCAAGTTTGTGTGTGTGTGTGTGTGTGTGTGTGTGTGTGTGTGTGTGTGTGCTGTGAGGGTAGTGAAGTAATAAGTGCCAGTATACACGCATGTGATAATTAACTCCCTGTGTGTGTGTGTGTGTGTGTGTGTGTGTGTGTGTGTGTGTGCTGTGAGGGTAGTGAAGTAATAAGTGCCAGTATACACGCGTGTGATAATTAACTCCATGTTTAATTAATAGGTATACATGCTTATACCCTGTGTCTCTCATTTCAGCACACTCACTGCCATCCCCACGCCCACACCAGCAGCCTGAGCCGTCTCCGTACCTGCAGGTGAGTTGGCAGTGTATTAAAGGCACACACACACACACACACACACACACACACACACACACACACACACACACACACACACACACAATTCATTTCCCTCTCCTGCAGCATCACAAACACTTCATCACTTCATTCCTCTCAAACACCAATATTTTTACTCTTTCCGACATTTACTTTCAGATTTCGTCTCTCTCTCTCTCTCTCTCTCTCTCTCACACACACACACACACACACACACACACACACACACGTACACACGTACACACATACACACATCATCCAGGTGTAATATGATGAGTACTTAGCTAAGGTGGCACAGTAGGCTTAGTAACACGCGTCATTTAGCGATTTATTCTGCCTATAACACCTCAACATTGTTTTGTTTAGTAATTATATGGTTTTAATATAAATATAGTTTACCTCAGTAACCTGCATAAAGATGCTGAGGTGTGGAGTGCAGAATAAGTTGCCAAGGTAGAGATGTTACGGAATATATAAAAGCCAGTTGGCGTACCACCGTGAGTCTGCGTTGCCATGGAGACCATAGGCTTTCCCGCCAACACCACCGTCCCTCTCATCATCTCTTCTTCGGGGGGGGGGGGGCAACTTTTCCATGGGAGCAGTTTTCAGTAATTCAGTTGTACAGTTCTCTGGCACCATTTAGCGGTTCTTTGTACAGGGTAACGGCAAGGAATCTAGCGTTGTTATAGACACTTAAGACTATATAAAGCATCAGGAATATTGTACATGTTGTATTTTGAAGTACCATGATTATGTGTTATCTGATATCTCAAAAAAAAATCATAATTCCTAATAAACCCAGATTAGAATCCAAAGCATTTGATCAGTAAATATATCATTATATAACGAACAGCACATCAGAAAAGATACTTTGGCCATTTTGGCCTTACCAGTTTAATTATCCCATGGAATATCCAGATTCCCCCCCCCCTCCCATTTAGGAACCCCTGAGAGAGAGAGAGAGAGAGAGAGAGAGAGAGAGAGAGAGAGAGAGAGCGCAACGACCCTGTCATCCTGTCTCCTCGGTGGTCCACATAAAACTGACGATATTTCCACAAACGTAACATCCATGTGTGTGTGTTTGGTACAGGGGAGTGGGTACAGGGTCATTACAACACTGGCATCATTTATGTATCGCGTTTATACCTAAATAAGTATATTAAAGGCAAAAGTATTGGTGTTACAGTGGTGCCAAGTTAAACAGCAATACTGTCATCCCACATCGGTCTGACAAGCAAAGGAAAGCAACTCAGGTTTGTGGTTCAAAGGATATTGAAGGCTTATATTGTCAAAGTAATGCGTCAAACATTATTATGTTACTGTCTTTACCACTAAGCCACTTATGTGGTAAAACATTGAATTATTATGTTACTGTCTTTACCACTAAGCCACTTATGTCGTAAAACATGGAATTATTATGTTACTGTCTTTACCACTAAGCCACTTATGTCGTAAATCAAGCACACGTTCCCAAAACAACAAATATTTTTAATGTGCCAGTTGAGTCTGCGTTGCCATGGAAACCACTCGTTTTCCCGCCAACAGAGCGACTCCCTGTCATCCTGTCTCGTCGGTGGCCACCATAAAAATGACGATATTTCCATTATTTTATCTTTTTCGGCTGTTTCTCTGGGGCAGGAGGGTGGGTGTATGGATAGTACAATACTTACACCACTTATTTATTGCAGACGTTGCCGATAAAGATTATTTACAGCAAAATAATATGCTACACAGTGTTCTCAAGTATAATAAGACCAGTAGCCTGCCGAGTCAATCTTAACTCATAGCAAAATTACTGAGGCTTCTTGTTTTTAGTCAACTTAGGGTTCATGAAAGTTTAATATTTTCAATAACGACTATTTTTATGCCATTTCCCTTAATTGCATAACTACTCCTATTATAATAAAATCAAATTTGGTAAATGGCCAGCACCCCTAGATCTGGGAACTGCGTGGTGTTGTGAGACCTCGAGGTGTTGGTTGAACTGACAAATGTCTTTGGTCGAGCTGATTCATTGATTCAGTTCAACGAGGTTAGATAACCTGCGTGTTTGAACTACACTCTCCTATGACTTTATTTTCACACACACAGCCACAACAGCACATCAGTACGGTTAATTACCATATATTATCAGCGACAAACACCTCAAGCAGCGTTAAAAAACAACCCCTGTTGTGGATCTTGCTGCTGAAATTATGAAGCTAGAATCTGCAGTCTTTGGCATCCATGTTGGGCCAGGGAGACCAACGCAACACAGAAATTACAAGAGTGATATCTTGGCGATTTCTTTCATTTAAGAGATAATTTTGTGCTATTGCCTGTATAGGCCAAGAGGCCAGTGTGTACCATCTTCAGGCGGACTACCAGCCTCCAGAATGACCTAATAATGATACAAGAGACAAACTTAGATCAGCCAATTAGTTACTTGCAAGGGTTTCTCTTCTTAGTGTTACAACTTGACACTCTCACCAACAACACCCTAAAAATGACGTCAGAATTAAACTAATTTTACCTTAGCGCCGTTGATCTATTTTGTATTATTCTTATCAACTTATATGACTGAGAAACTTGCCAATTTGGGTGTAGTTATGTAGTGAAGTTAAGGCAGACATCAAGTGCACATTAGCACCACATTAGCTGACGTGACACATTAAGTTCTAACAAAATATGACGCAATATTGATAACATTTCTCACCTATACCTGTGTACAGGAGCCTTTTGTTTTCACTGGTATATCCCCCAAACACTTCACCACCAAACCAGGGTGAATATTTTGCCGGAAATACCTCCATACACACCGATTTCTGATACCGATTTACTTCCGTCAAGGAATATTTATCGTAAGAAATGGTTAAGATCATTTACGACTACGGTGCTACAGCCATGGCAGCCTCGCATCACCCCACACAGTTGCCAGATCACAGGGTGTCTCCGGAAGTTGCCTGTCAGTAATTCAGTTAACAGAGAGACACGAATATCTCGCAGAATGGTTTTGAATTATGACCGCTAAGACAGCAAGGACGAAATATGGAAGAGAAACTAACAGTCTTTATAATATTCCTTTAATCTGGAACCGACATCAGAGGCCAAGGGTACTTTTACTGTTGGTAACATTGGTATGCACATCATTTTAGCTTTAAATACAATTATTCGACTATACAGGCGAGAACTAAGCTATGTGGGTATTGTAATATCGGTACAGCCACCCGTCTGCACCAAGGAAACAGTCCTACGCGATAAAATAGTGGAAATAGCGTCATTTTTATGCTGGTCACCGCGGAGTGAGGATGGTAGGAAGGTCGCTGTTGTGAGGGGTAAGACCAGTGGTATCCATGGCAACGCAGACTCACCCTCGTATTCCTAGTGGCCCTGGAGATTCGTAACACGTTTTCCTTAGCTATTTATTCTGCACATTACATCTCAGTGACATCTTTTATGTTTCTGACTCGAACTATATCTATACTATAATGACATATAGCATGTACTGTAATGTTTAGGTGTAATATAATTATTTTATAACACTTCCTCCGTACTGATGTACTCTGCTCATTATGCCTCATTATCTTCTCGTAATGTTAATACAAAAATTGCTGTTAAGAGAGATAAATAACATACAAAAGAAGGCAAAGATGTAATATTGGAATAAGTTACTTCGTAAAATGTGCTACGAAACCCTAGAGAAGACCAGCCCCAGCAACAAGTAAAATCGTGTGAAGGTAGCAGGAGTAAAATGAATGATGGGTTATAGCAGTGCTTGTAATATTTATCTGTATTGATATCAGCTTAGAGCAGCCTGGGTTAGCAAGAGTAAAGTCAATGCTACGTTATAGTAGTACTTGTAGTATTTATCTTTAGTGATAGTAAAGTCAATGCTACGTTATAGTAGTACTTGTAGTATTTATCTTTAGTGATAGTAAAGTCAATGCTACGTTATAGTAGTACTTGTAGTATTTATCTTTAGTGATAGTAAAGTCAATGCTACGTTATAGTAGTACTTGTAGTATTTATCTTTAGTGATAGTAAAGTCAATGCTACGTTATAGTAGTACTTGTAGTATTTATCTTTAGTGATAGTAAAGTCAATGCTACGTTATAGTAGTACTTGTAGTATTTATCTTTAGTGATAGTAAAGTCAATGCTACGTTATAGTAGTACTTGTAGTATTTATCTTTAGTGATAGTAAAGTCAATGCTACGTTATAGTAGTACTTGTAGTATTTATCTTTAGTGATAGTAAAGTCAATGCTACGTTATAGTAGTACTTGTAGTATTTATCTTTAGTGATAGTAAAGTCAATGCTACGTTATAGTAGTACTTGTAGTATTTATCTTTAGTGATAGTAAAGTCAATGCTACGTTATAGTAGTACTTGTAGTATTTATCTTTAGTGATAGTAAAGTCAATGCTACGTTATAGTAGTACTTGTAGTATTTATCTTTAGTGATAGTAAAGTCAATGCTACGTTATAGTAGTACTTGTAGTATTTATCTTTAGTGATAGTAAAGTCAATGCTACTGATTATAGCAGTACTTGTAGTATTTATCTTTAGTGATAGTAAAGTCAATGCTACGTTATAGTAGTACTTGTAGTATTTATCTTTAGTGATAGTAAAGTCAATGCTACGTTATAGTAGTACTTGTAGTATTTATCTTTAGTGATAGTAAAGTCAATGCTACGTTATAGTAGTACTTGTAGTATTTATCTTTAGTGATAGTAAAGTCAATGCTACGTTATAGTAGTACTTGTAGTATTTATCTTTAGTGATAGTAAAGTCAATGCTACGTTATAGTAGTACTTGTAGTATTTATCTTTAGTGATAGTAAAGTCAATGCTACGTTATAGTAGTACTTGTAGTATTTATCTTTAGTGATAGTAAAGTCAATGCTACGTTATAGTAGTACTTGTAGTATTTATCTTTAGTGATAGTAAAGTCAATGCTACGTTATAGTAGTACTTGTAGTATTTATCTTTAGTGATAGTAAAGTCAATGCTACGTTATAGTAGTACTTGTAGTATTTATCTTTAGTGATAGTAAAGTCAATGCTACGTTATAGTAGTACTTGTAGTATTTATCTTTAGTGATAGTAAAGTCAATGCTACGTTATAGTAGTACTTGTAGTATTTATCTTTAGTGATAGTAAAGTCAATGCTACGTTATAGTAGTACTTGTAGTATTTATCTTTAGTGATATCAGCTTACAGCAGCCTGGGTTGGACTCCCCTAACACTATATATTACTTGGCATGTCTATCTGTGTCTACATCTATCTATGTCTAATTATCTATCTGTATCGCTACACGCATGAATCCCGTCAGGGTTGGCCACAAACGCATTAGCCTCTGCCATCTGACTGACCTCTCTCCAGCTCACATATCCCCTTCTCGTCTGTATGCCATCCCTCCGTCTCATCCTGGGTCTGCCCTTCCCTGTCCCTCCCGTGTCACCTTACTTACACACTCCTAGTCAGTGGCTTTTTCTCCGTCCTGTCCACTTGGCCAAACCATCTCAAAATCTATCTTTTCCTGTGCTTACCACCTCCACATCAACACCACCTCGCTCCTTCACTTCTCATATGTCCCCCTCACGTACTGGTGCTGTCAGATATTGTGTTACTATTTTCATATGACTTTATTTGCAGTATAATGTTAAGGTGTACATTGTGTGTGTGTGTGTGTGTGTGTGTGTGTGTGTAATAAAATCGTGTGCTGGTAGGACGAGTCAGGTAACAAAATACATGATGAGGTATAAACAGCATGCAGTAGGATGTTAAGGTGTGTGTGTGTGTGTGTGTGTGTGTGTGTGTCCAATTAATGGGTATTTAATTTACTATTGCCTCATTTCAGCACCGCCACTGCCACATCCACGGCCACACCAGCAGACTGAGCCCCTCCGGAACACAAGACACCTCCAGGTGAGTTGCCTCCTCCCTCCCTGTGTCATCCTTCTCCTCCACCTCCCCCTTAAGTGCCAACCTCCTCCTCCTCCACCTCCCCCCTCAGTGCCAACCCCCACCTCCTCTCCCTCAGTGCCAACCTCCTCCTCCTCCTCCTCTCCCTCAGTGCCAACCTCCTCCTCCTCCTCCTCTCCCTCAGTGCCAACCTCCTCCTCCTCCTCTTCTCCCTCAGTGCCAACCTCCTCCTCCTCCTCTCCCTCAGTGCCAACCTCCTCCTCCTCTTCTCCCTCAGTGCCAACCTTCCTCCTCCTCCTCTTCTCCCTCAGTGCCAGCCTCCTCCTCCTCTTCTCCCTCAGTGCCAACCTCCTCCTCCTCCTCTCCCTCAGTGCCAACCTCCTCCTCCTCCTCTCCCTCAGTGCCAACCTCCTCCTCCTCCTCTCCCTCAGTGCCAACCTCCTCCTCCTCTTCTCCCTCAGTGCTAACCTCCTCCTCCTCCTCCTCTTCTCCCTCAGTGCTAACCTCCTCCTCCTCCTCTCCCTCAGTGCCAACCCCCACCTCCTCTCCCTCAGTGCCAACCTCCTCCTCCTCCTCTTCTCCCTCAGTGCCAACCTCCTCCTCCTCCTCCTCTTCTCCCTCAGTGCCAACCTCCTCCTCCTCCTCTTCTCCCTCAGTGCCAACCTCCTCCTCCTCCTCCTCCTCTCCCTCAGTGCCAGCCTCCTCCTCCTCCTCTCCCTCAGTGCCAACCTCCTCCTCCTCCTCTCCCTCAGTGCCAACCTCCTCCTCCTCCTCTCCCTCAGTGCCAACCTCCTCCTCCTCCTCTCCCTCAGTGCTAACCTCCTCCTCCTCCTCTCCCTCAGTGCCAACCTCCTCCTCCTCCTCTCCCTCAGTGCCAACCTCCTCCTCCACCTCACCCTCAGTACAAACCTCCTCCTCCTCCTCTCCCTCAGTGCTAACCTCCTCCTCCTCCTCTCCCTCAGTGCCAACCTCCTCCTCCTCCTCTCCCTCAGTGCCAACCTCCTCCTCCTCCTCTCCCTCAGTGCCAACCTCCTCCTCCTCCTCTCCCTCAGTGCCAACCTCCTCCTCCTCCTCTCCCTCAGTGCTAACCTCCTCCTCCTCCTCTCTCTGTGCCAACCTTCCTCCTCCTCTTCCTCCACCTCTCAGTGCCAACTTCATCCCCTCCCTTCCCCTTCTCGTCGTCCCCCCTCCCCATCTCCTCCTCCTCCTCCTCCCCCCTCCCCCTTCTCTTCTTCCCCCCATCCCCATCTCCTCTTCCTCCTCGTCCACATCACCGGCCTGAAGAGCCCATGATGTGATATGTGTTTTATTCCAGCTTTTCCTCGCGGTTTTATTTATTTATTTTTTTTTTATGTAGTTTTTTTTTTTAAATAATATTTTCGCCGGTGCAAATAAAGTCGTCTTCTGTGTGTTTTAATTCCAAAATATGGGAGAGCGAAAAATAAATTTGGTGAGCTCCGGGATTGAGCAACAGGGCATCATAAGGCCCGGGTGTCGAGCAGTGGTACAAGCTTCCGATTTTCCCCACCAGGTGGCAGCACCAGTCTTGTCAGGAACAGCAAAACATAAGCCCCCTTCCCTGTGCAACCAAAGATAGTTCAAAGGATGACCCATAGATGGCAGCACCAGACATTGTTAGTGCTGCCATCTATGGGTCATCCTTTGAACTATTGTTGGTTGCACAGGGAAGGGGGCTTATGTTTTGCTGTTCCTGACAAGACTGGTGCTGCCATCTGGTTGAAAATATGTGAACTAACCAGTGGTGCCATCTGGTAGAAAATATGTGAACTAATTGTACCAGTGGTGCCATCTGGTAGAAAATATGTGAACTAATTGTACCAGTGGTGAACACCAAGGCGTCATTCCCCCCTGTTCATCCCTGGGCCTGGTAAGTATTGTCTTGTACACTACTACAGAGGATACAGGAAACAGGGTAGGTAGTATTGCCACCACTTTATTTTGTACTCCAGTGTTCAACACGTTACGTTTGAGATTCAAGTTACATTGTATACGAGGTTCAGGGCTGTGAAAAAGGATGTAAATAATGAATGGGGAGATGTGTTAGTGGAGACAGAGAGAGAGAGAGAGAGAGAGAGAGAGAGAGAGAGAGAGTCACACGGGGGGTGGGGAGGGATTCTTTTCTCAATTCATGACTCAAAAAAAATCAAAGATACTTTCTGTGGACTCAACCATTCCATATAAAGACACAATACTGGATAGTAGTAGTAGTAGTAGTTCTAGCCACAAGTTCATTTGAAATATGAACCCAGTGGACTAGAGGCTGAAATTGTGTAACTGATTATTTTCCAAAGCAATCTCGGTATTGATAAAGGGAAGACATTATGGGTAGGAGAGTGAGAGAGGGGGTGGGAGGGCAGGATAGACAGGGTGACGGGGGTATGGGATATGGGCAGGACATCTGAGACAATGTAGTGATAAATTACTGGTGATGGGAAAATAATAACCAGCAGTGCACAATAATTCCAGCCTGCAGTCCACTGGGTTCACGTTTCAGATGAACTACTACTACTGCTACTGCTACTACTAAATCATCCAGTATTATATCTTCATATGGCGTGGGTGAGTGCACGGAAAGCATTTTGTATTTTATCTGGGCCATAAATTGAGGAAAGAACCCCCCCCCCCTTCTAACTCTCTCTTCCCTTATCATACCTGACCCCCATAATTCTCTCTCTCTCTCTCTCATATCCCTTTATCATACATCTCCCCCTTAACTCACACAGACACACACACACAGACACAGACACACACACACACACACATTCTCATTATATGTACCCTTCAACCCCCCTTCTCTCTCTCTCTCTCACACACACACACATTCTCATTATATGTACCCTTCAACCCCCCTTCTCTCTCTTACACACACACACACACACACACACACACATACACATACAATTCCATTTCCCCTTGTTAATTGTACCTCTCTCTCTCTCTCTCATACACACACACACACACACACATACACAAAACCATCTCCCCTTACTAATGGTATGTGCTCTCTCTCTCTCTCACACACACACACACACACACACAATCCTATTTCCCCTTGTTATGTACCCTCCTCTCTCTCTCTCTCTCTCTCTCACACACACACACACAAAACCATCTCTCCTTACTAACGGTATGTGCTCTCTCTTTCTCTCTCTCTCTCTCTCACACACACACACACACACACATCCCATTTCCCCTTCTGTGTACCCTGCCTCTCTCTCCTGCATAAGGTGTAGGAGGTAAACTTATTAACACAGTGTAAAGGTGTAACTAAACAGTGTGTAATATGTAATACTAAAGATGCCACTGCAATATAATTATTTGGTCCACAATATATATATATTTTTATGCATAAATTCTGTAAGTTTTGATGTCTTTCCATATGCTGATACTATTTTGCTGCCAGCTTTAGTAATGGCAACTTCAGTGTTACATTGTACACTAATACTTACATTATTACATTATACAGTGATACAGACCAATGGTATAACTGGCTGACAATACCAACATCACATACGGCTGTACTCCAAACAGTACTTAGCACAAAAACAGAAGACTGAAAGAAATTTGGACCAAGTTAAGGTAAAAAGGGTATAGACCGGCAACTGAAACAAGATTGTGGAAATGTATACACAAGAATTTATTTTTACAAAGTAACATTCATTTACTATACATATATGGTACATGGCTATACTCTCTTCACCTTAACTTGGCCAAATTTTCATAATTTTGTGGCTGAAATTCTTGTTCAATGCCAGAAACACCATTTTCATAGCACTTCCTCATGACTAGCACAATATTCTAGGCAATCTCTTGTTACAAGTACAGTACTGTACAGTGATAATGGAAAAGATGTTAATTTTAGGCCAAGTTAGAGTGCCGGTAAAAACTGTATAGTAATATTAGTTGTGCATTGAGACAAACTATTACTCTGACACTTGAAGCCTTTGTGGATCTATTTTACATTCACTTATTCAGGCCATCACAAGAAACTAATGGCAAACTGTCTGGCTTTTGCAGTGTTGTCTCTGAAAGCAAACATTTTATGCCCCATACTGAATGGCCTCGGTAAACATCCAGTGTCAAGTGGTTACAGCTACTTTAATTTTTTGTCTGCACACATCAATGGCTTAGCATCAATTAACTACCAGTAATATCTATCTATCTATTGCCAGATGCCTCAATCCCGTTTGGGGTGGCCACAAACAAATTGCCTCCACATTGCCCTGTCCCCCGCCATTTCACTGCCCCGCTCCCAACTCACACTATCAGTAATAGCTTTAGAAAATTGTCCTCCTGATGCAAAGGGTAATAGAAATTCACATAATGGAGCATTTAGAAAAAGATCCACTGATCCAGCACTACTCATGTCTGTGTCTAAGAAACAGGCTGAGCATTAAGCATAAGTCCGTTTTTATATATGTACTACAACTCTAACCTGGGATTTAAAAAGAAAAAAAAAAATGATAGTCCCCCCCCACACAAAACCTTCAGTGAAGAATGTCTTGTACATAATCACTTTAGTCCAGTTCAATTAATATACAACCATTTATATGTACAAAACACACCTACAGTATTTGCATGACCATCTTCTACCTATGGTTAATAAATAAAACTTCAGCAAGTGATGTGACTGATGTTGTAAGCAGTGAGTTGAGGAGCTTGGACAACAGGGAGAGTGGATTGCTGCAGCCTGGTAGGGAGAGAGACACTGTTACTACAGTGATAAGCAAAATAACTGCATAGGTAGAGATATTAGGAAGTTTACTGATGGCAATATGGGCCCTAGTGTTTTAGTACAGCAGGAAAAACATCATATGATCATAACTGATCATCAGCATAATAATACTGCCATCATATTCATCATCTTTATGATGTTTTTCCTGCTGCTGTAGTCCCAGGCTCTGAAGGTGAACCAGTGAACTACAAGCTCTTATCTTGCAGTCAGTCCTCCTCCTTTCAGGGGATAACAAGACTGGGTACATGGGTATATCAGTGCCACTGCATGAAGGCATCCCTCTATACTGGGTACATGGTTATATCAGTGCCACTGCATGAAGGCATCCCTCTATACTGGGTACATGGTTATATCAGTGCCACTGCATGAAGGCATCCCTCTATACTGGCTACATGGTTATATCAGTGCCACTGCATGAAGGCATCCCTCTATACTGGCTACATGGTTATATCAGTGCCACTGCATGAAGGCATCCCTCTATACTGGGTGCATGGTTATATCAGTGCCACTGCATGAAGGCATCCCTCTATACTGGCTACATGGTTATATCAGTGCCACTGCATGAAGGCATCCCTCTATACTGGCTACATGGTTATATCAGTGCCACTGCATGAAGGCATCCTTCAGTAACATCTTGATATAACAAAATACTACTTATATGCTTTCTCTTCCTGGATCCTACCTAACCTGATGTTTTAGTGGAATTAGGGTTATCCATCCATCCATCATCCAACCCTATGCTGCCCCATGAAGAATGTAAGGGCCCAGGGCTAGACAAGATGGTCCTGACACATAAGATGAGAGTGACCAGCCTCACTCATCCCTGAGTGGCATTACATGTGCATTATACCCCAACCACCCCTTGGATATTAACCTACATAGGCCCAATCTGACTGGAGTGCCTGAATTACCCACTAAACCACCAGATGCCATAATTTGGTTATATGGTTACCACCCAGCACAGTAAATGGTTTCCTGGTGTACAGGAAACCGTTTGGCTTGTCACTCAGTGTAGTGTCACCCACAGGCAGAAGAAAGAGGAAAGAATGAAGGAAGGCAAGACAGAAGAGGAAGGAAGGAAGACAGGAAAGGGCAGACACCCAAAGCAGCACTACACAGTGAGTGGATGGTGAGTGCCCCCACCTACCAACAAGTTAGGGTAAAAAGGATGTGGGGGGGGGGAGGATAGTAATCGTCTCAACCCTATCTTTAAAAAAAAAAAAAAAGGTGGACAGTAGGATTGGGGGGGAAGGGGGATGACCAAGGCCCATCAGTAAGAAACTGCCTAATATCTCTCCTAAGTGATTATTCTGCTTATTACTCCTTACTATCCTCTTGTGTCATTTAAATCATTACAATACCTCCATACTCAGCATAAATAACATACAAACTGACAGCAGACAGCCCTATCCAAAAATAATTAGCTAAGGAAAAGATGCCAGGCAGCCTCCTTAAGTTACAAGAATATGGACCCAGTGGTTATGCTGATACAATGACAATCAATGCTATTTTGTGGCAGCTGGAGCGACTCAGTGCCAACGGTGCAACGGTTACCAGCCTCACTTGCCCACCCCTCAGATGTTATAGTGTCCATCCACCTGGAGCACCTTAACCCACTAAACCACCAGCCACCATAGCAAAATGACATGGTGTATAGCACACCATTTTACTTGTCACTCAGGGGCACTACATGAGAGAGAGAGGGAGGGGAGGATGGGGAAAACATCAAGTAGAGAGAGGGGGGGGGGGTGAAGGATGGGGACTACATCAAGTGGAGGGGGAGATGGGGACTACATCAAGCAGGGCAGAGAGGAGGGGGGAGGCACTACATTGTGTGAGGGAAGAGAGGGGGTCACTATAAAGTGGGAGGAGGGGGAAGGGGTGGGGACAGGGAAAAGGAGGGAAGGGAGAGGATGACTGCACCCTCACCTTCCACTATTACATTATAATTATTATTTTATGATAAATACAACCACCAATACCACCAGTGTTACAGCTTTCACAAACAAATGATAAAGAAGGAATAACACAATTTTGAATCAAGTGGATATAGAATGTATTTTACTTACAAACAACTGTAACCTTCAATACGTGTGGTAGGTGGGGACACTCACCATCCACTCACTTGATGTAGTGCTGCTCTCAGGTGTCTGCCCCTTCCTCTCCTCCATTCTTCTTTCCTTCCATCCTCTTCTTTCTTTCCTTCATTCTTTCCTCTTCCTTCTGCCTATGGGTGACTTACACTCCCTCTTCTGTCTTTCTTTCCTTCATTCATTCCTCTTCCTTTTGCCTGTGGGTGACTCTACACTGAGTGACAAGCCAAATGGTTTCCTGTACACCAGGAAAACATTTACTACACTGGGTGGTAACCATATAACCAAAATTTGGCACCTGGTGGTTTAGTGGGTAATTACGGCGCTCCAATCGGATTGAGCCGGTGAAGGTTTATATCCAAGAGGTGGTTGGAGTTTACTGCTCACGTAATGCCACTCAGGAATGAGTGAGGCTGGTCATTCTCATCATTAATGTCAGGACCAACTTGCCTAGCCCCGGGCTCCTACGCTCCTCGTGGGGCAACGCAGCATTGGATGATGGATGGATGGATGAACCCTCAATACATTAATTACCTTGGGCATCATGAAGGGTGAGTATGAAGGCAAACTCAGATGTCAACTGGCAGTCCGTCTCACTCTTAACATAGCTGATCACTTGTCCACGCACCTCTGCTGTGAATGGGATCAGAACAAAACTGGTAAAAAAAAATAAAAATTAAATTGTTAAAAATCACTCCTCCGACCATTACACAACCCTTCAGTGCCCCATCAGGGGCACAGGTGCCTGGGTCTACACAGCTTAGTCCAGGCTGGATTATGAGGCAAGTGAACAGTTGCTCTTTCTTGAATATGAGGGGAGGAAGGGGGAAACGGCTGGAACTGAAAAAGAAGATGACGAGAATGAAGAGGTGGAGGAAGAGCCTGGTACTATGAGAAGGGGGGGAGGGGAAGCTGGCATAGAGATAGGAGAATGGAGGAGGAAAGGGGGGGCAATGTGATAGACGGAAAGGGGGAGGAGTACAGAGCTGGCACAAGGGGCACTGAGGAGGGACCAAGGTGTAGGGGTAGTGCACTGAGAAAGGAGGGAGTGAGGAGTAAGGGAAGTGCACTGAGAAAGAAGGAGGAAGGAGGAGAAGGCTGCAAATGAGGGGGGGGGGGAGAATAAGTCTCTGACAGAGATAGGGGGTGGTGGTGGTGGGGGGCTGGCACTGAGAGAGAAAGGGAGAAGGAAATTACTGAGGGAAGAGAGAGAGGAGGCTGGCATTAACAGAGGAGGAAGTGGAAGAGGCTTGGCACAGGGAGGAAGGGTACTGACAACTGTTACTGAAAAGTTAGGCCTACCAGTAAAGAAGTTTCAGTCCTAAGATCAGTTGATAAAAATTGTTCATTATGTGGGTACCAATAAAATATTATACCTGACCCTTTCAATATGATGTCTTTAAAATATTCATTTTCTTTATCCACAGACAATTTACATTAACTGTAATTTACTTTGAAGAGAGTACTGTACCAGCAGCATCTTGGCTAAATGAAGTTTGTCTCAGTTCAATAAAATGGTTAGAAGAAATTTTAACAATAAAAAATACACCATATTCATACAGAAAAGTTTAGGTCCAAATCACAAAACATTATCCAGAGAGAAATTTAAATGTGCTATATTTTTAAAAAGAGTACTTGCATCTTGGCTGTCGGTGGTTCACCACAATTCAATAAAACTGTTAGAAAAATGAATTTTAAAAATCTAAAACATCATCATCTATATGTGACTCTACACTGAGTGACAAGCCAAATGGTTTCCTGTACACAGGAAACTAGTTACTACGCTGGGTGGTAACCATATAACCAAATTTTGGCGCCTGGTGGTTTAGTGGGTAATTATTGTGTTCCAATCGGATTGAGCCGGTGAAGGTTTATATCCAAGGGGTGGTTGGGGTTTATTGCTCACGTAATGCCAGTCAGGGATGAGTGAGGCTGGTCACTCTCATCTTAAATGTCAGGACCAACTTGCCTAGCCCCAGGCTCCTACGCTCCTCATGGGGCAACGTAGGATTGGATGATGGATGGATGGATGGATCATACTGAAAGGTTCAATGGATCCAAAGCACAAAAGGTTAAACTTCATTAGTTTCTTTAAACATACACTCACTATTGCCAGATTATTTACTTCAGCATTATAGGAACCTCTAGTGATGAAGTGTCTAAAAGCCATATTTAACTACTCCAGTTACATCTCTTGAAATCTTGGCTGGGGAAAAAAAAAAAAAAAAAAAAAATCATCATCTAATCCAGTGTTGCCCTATGAACGTAGGAACCTGGGTCCTGACATTTAAGATGAAAGTGACCAGCTCACTCATCCCTGAGGGGCATTACAAGAGCAATAAACCCCAACCAACCCTTAGATAACCCTGCACCAGCTCAATCCAACTGGAGCGGCTTAATTACCCACTAAACCACCAGGTGCGATAATTTGGTTATATGGTTACCACTCAGCACAGTAAATGGTTTCTTGGTGTACAGGAAACCATTTGTCTTGTCATTCAGTGTAGAGTCATCTGTAGACAGAAGGAAGAAAGAAAGAAGGGAGAGAGGAAAGGGCAGGCACCCAAGAAAGTACTACATCAAGTGAGTGGATGGTACACACCCCCACCAACCACCAATAATAATAACTATGCCAAAAATGACATGCCACATTATTTTGTAATATAAATCCACCTGATAAAGTATACATCATCCAGATATCAGTGGAGTTTCATTACCTCATGATAAATACACAGCTGGACACAGACAAAGGTAATTGTATACAATGACAGTAAACACAGGCAGACATGACTAACCTTGCATTATCTAAGTATTGGTGAGTGACTGGAGGCGTTTACTGAGAGACGTGCTTGTTTGGGCGACACTAGAGGCCTTGTGTGTTGCTGCTGCCCCTCCACAGTGGATGATGGGCAGGCCTTGTGTGTTGCTGCTGCCCCTCCACAGTGGATGATGGGCAGGCCTTGTGTGTTGCTGCTGCCCCTCCACAGTGGATGATGGGCAGGCCTTGTGTGTTGCTGCTGCCCCTCCACAGTGGATGATGGGCAGGCCTTGTGTGTTGCTGCTGCCCCTCCACAGTGGATGATGGGCAGGCCTTGTGTGTTGTTGCTGCCCCTCCACAGTGGATGATGGGCAGGCCTTGTGTGTTGCTGCTGCCCCTCCACAGTGGATGATGGGCAGGCCTTGTGTGTTGTTGCTGCCCCTCCACAGTGGATGATGGGCAGGCCTTGTGTGTTGCTGCTGCCCCTCCACAGTGGATGATGGGCAGGCCTTGTGTGTTGCTGCTGCCCCTCCCCAGTGGATGATGGGCAGGCCTTGTGTGTTGCTGCTGCCCCTCCACAGTGGATGATGGGCAGGCCTTGTGTGTTGCTGCTGCCCCTCCACAGTGGATGATGGGCAGGCCTTGTGTGTTGCTGCTGCCCCTCCACAGTGGATGACGGGCAGGCCTTGTGTGTTGCTGCTGCCCCTCCACAGTGGATGATGGGCAGGCCTTGTGTGTTGCTGCTGCCCCTCCACAGTGGATGATGGGCAGGCCTTGTGTGTTGCTGCTGCCCCTCCACAGTGGATGATGGGCAGGCCTTGTGTGTTGCTGCTGCCCCTCCACCGTGGATGATGGGCAGGCCAGGGGATGAGGGGTGACAAGGTGGAGGAAGTGGGTGGCTCGGCTGATCAGTTTGGCCAGCCACACTGACTGTCCTGCTCACTGGCTCAGATCTGATACTTGCCGAATGCCCTGTGGGATAACAAGTCATTTTAACCCCTTCTCAGCAATTACACTGATTTTCAGTACTGTTTAATACTGCTATATACAAACAACTTTATTCTGCTTGGGTAAATAAAACAAACTGGAGAGGTCAGACACACCACCAGAACTGCCTGTTCATACAAAGCATCCCAAAATTTCTCCCCCAATTCCTACCTAAGAAAAGGGATGAGGCAGGACCCCCCTTCCTCTCCATTAGAGAGAGACAGAGAGAGTGCTGGCACTCAAATGGTGGACTGTAGTCCTAATCCGCACCACAACAAGCTGTGGTGTGGACCCCAGTGCCATCCATCACTGAGGGTTGCTCAAAAATATGTACTATTGTTATTTAGGACAATGGATGAATTTCTTTCTCAGTACAGATCAAATTTGTAGCATTTCACGAAGTTGTCAAATTACATAAGGTTCAGTTATATTGGTTATAACTTAAGACATGTGTACCCAGTATTATGTAAGACTTTCTTTACAGACTTCATATAAAAAAATATCAGTCTGCTTTCTTCATATAACAAAGGTGACGAGTGAGACAACTGATTAAGAGAAGTCACTAATTTTTCCAGCTACTCCAGGTGTTTATATCACTCATATTAAGGTTTCATTATTGAGTCATATTAGCCTTGTGATCCTACTAGAATTTAATAGTGGTAACTTGAGAACAGCATTTCCATCCATGAGAATATTATGAGCCTCTGTGGCAGGCTGCACTACAAGTACTCACAGATTTTTGTCATTAGTCACTAAAATGGTGGGGTAACAGAAGGCTAATGACATGTAGTGGACTGGCCAGAAGTGGGCAGTGTGCAGTACTGGTGAAATAGTGAATGGCTTTATGAACTAAGGGCAAAAGTGCTCATCATCATCACAACCATCCGAACCTCCTTTCCCACCCTAGGGCAGGGTGGGGAGTAGCAATGTCCAGACAGCCCAACTCTGCCTAATGCAATGGGCCACACTTCCATTCACTCATTATTCAAGCCCCTAGAATCCTGGCTCTAACGTATATGCCAAAAACACTCACCACATTCTGTAGCTTCACATAAACGTATCCGATTGAGTCAATCCGGACGCTACCACATTAAAAAGGGTGCCAAAATCCAAGGGTCTCTCATTATTAAATAAAATCCTCTGGAGTCAGTGAGAATCTATCTATCTATTGCCTGACGCCTTAATCCCGCAAGGGGTGGACACAAACAAATCACCTCTATGTCGCCCTGTCCCCCACCATTTCACTGCCCTGCTCCCAGCTCACACCCCCCTCTCTCATATACCTCTCCACTCCATCCCTCCATCTCATCCTTGGCCTCCCCCTCCCTCTCCCCCCCTCCACCTCACTCACATACACTCTCCTTGTCAAGCTCTCGCTTTCCATCCTCTCCACATGTCCAAACCACCTCAGTGTGAGAATAAAAGTAGATATACAGGAATATGGCAGTGTACTCCCTCTCATGAAATCATCGTTGTTACATGACGAACTGTAATCAAGTTGCCAATAGATATTTTAACCAAGTTGCCAATAGATAATTTTTTTCAATTTAGGAAGGGCCATAAATAGTGCAAGGTTTATGAAAGCAACAATCAGCCTCGGCAGTTTGAAAAGTACCCCAAACGCTGAATGGAATTATTGTGAAAATAATCAATACAATCCATGTCCTCGAGAAGAGATTCACTCCACAAGTACAGCTGGCGTCACAAGTCCTCTCGCCTCTCCTGCTTTTTTTTTTGTTTTTTTTTTGAAAATGAATCTTGTGAATCCACGGCAAACGACACCAATGACAATAATCTGTGGCCAAAATAGTTATCAGTGTTGCCTGCGTCTCATCACCCAAGCTTAGTTTCATTACCCAAGCTTATTTTCATCACCCAAGCTTATATTCATTATCCAAGCTTTTTTTTTTTAATCATCCAAGCTTATTTTCATCACCCAAGCCTTTTTTCATTACCCAAGCTTGTTTTCACCACTCAAGCTTATTTTCACCACTCAAGCTTGTTTTCACCACTCAAGCTTATTTTCACCACTCAAGCTTGTTTTCACCACTCAAGCTTGTTTTCACCACTCAAGCTTGTTTTCACCACTCAAGCTTATTTTCACCACTCAAGCTTGTTTTCACCACTCAAGCTTATTTTCACCACTCAAGCTTGTTTTCACCACTCAAGCTTATTTTCATCACCAAAGCTTATTTTCATTACCCAAGTTTATTCTCAAGAAGGACAGGGTGACATGGAGTTGATTTGTTTGTGGCCACCCCTTATGGGATTAAGGCGTCTGGCAATAGATAGATAGACAGATTTTCAAGATCCATCGAGAAACAGGCTAGGGCTGACAACAGGGCTCTTGATACTGACTGTACACTGACAACCTTGATATCTAATTCCTTCCACCACCAAACTAACGGCAGGTGAAGTCTATCTATCCATCTATTGCCAGATGCCTCAATCCCATAAGAGGTGGCCACAAACAAGTCTCCTCCATGTTGCCCTGTCCCCCGCCATCTCACTGCTCTCCCCCTAGCTCACACACCCCTCTCTCATACACCTCTCAACTCCATCCCTCCCTCTCGTCCTCGGCCATCCCCTCCCTCTTTCCCCCTCCAACCCACAAACATACACTTTCCTCACTGGTCTCTCGATCTCCATCCTCTCCACATGGCCAAACCACCTCAGTGTATTTCTCCTAACACTTCCTATCACATCCACATGCACACCACAATGCTCCTTCACTTCCTCATTTGTCAGTCTCTCCATGTGACTCCACAGGCTCCTCTCAAATAACTCATTTCCACTGCTCTCACTCTTGACTTCTGTCCCCCCAACAAGGTCCAAGCTTCACTTCCATATGTTAGAGTTGGTATCACAATACTGTCATGCAGTAACTTTTTCATTTCCATGCTCACTTCCCTTTTTCTTAACACTACTTTCAAGGAACCAGCAACCTTTCTTCCTTGTTGTACCCTTTCAAGCACTTCAATCTGTTAATAAAGCATATATCTAACTTCTGTAGCCTGAAAAGTCTCGATTAAGCTGTAGAACAAGATGTGAGAGCAAGAAGAATAAGCAAAAAATTACAGTTATATATAAATGTATCACGTGCAGTTTGTGAAGTACAGTATTTATCAAGCTGAATAAAAATTGTTTAGGGGCAGCAGTTGTAGGCAAAAAATAAAGCAATACCTAACTCCTGCAGTTCAAGACGCCACCACTAAACTTAATAAAATTGTTGGAAGGCCGTGAGAATAGAACAAAACAAGTCGGTATAGCCCTACCTCACAAATCATGCCTAATATATATCCTACCAGATACAGTACTTGCTTGCCCATCACTCATGAAAAGAGCTGTCTTTCATTTCACTAAGCTAGCTCACTTACTCACTGGAATTACCTCCTCACCCACTCAGTCACTGTGATTATCTGCCTCCCTCACTAAATCATTCATTCACTCTCATTAATTCATTCATTCGCTGCCACAGTAGAAAAAAAAAACTGCCTACAAATATAAAAATTCTAAGGAAGCCAACCAATGACTGATGAATGCCCCCGGGCTCCTACGATCCTCATGAGGCAACATAGGATTGGAAAATAGATGGATAATTATCAGATTGGAGAATGAAAGACTGACTAAGAGGATGTATATAGGTGAAGTGGAGGGAGGGAGGGGGAGACCGAGGATGAAGTCAAGGGATGGAGTTGAGAGGTATATGAGGGAGGGGGAAGTGAGCTGGGGGAAGGGCAGTCCAATTTTGGGTGACAGAGCGACTTGGAGGTGTTTTGTCTGTGGCCACCCTTTGCGGGATTAGGGTGTCTGGCTATAGATAGATAGATAAAGAGATCATCATCATCATCATAATAGTAATATTAACATGAAAAAGGAGACTAGCATTAAGAGAAACTCACCCAGGGTTTGTCAGTGGCAGGGTGAGGGTGCAGGCAGTGAATTTCAGTGCACCCTCCCATAGCAGCATCCCTTCTGACATCATGAACACCAGGGTTCTGTACCGGCTGGGTATGGGCTCGCTGATACATCACATGGCAGTGAAAGTGTTGCCGGCTCCTCAGGGGGTCCAAGCTTAAAAGTACTGCTGCCCGTCTGCAGAGAGAGAGAGAGAGAGATATTGCCAGACTCCTCAATCCCGTTCGGGGTGGCCACAAACAAATCGCCTCCACGTCGTCCTGTCCCAAGCCATTTCACTGCCCCGCTCCCATCTCACACCCCCCTCTCTCATATACCTCTCCACCCCATCCCTCCATCTCATCCTCGGCCTCCCCCTCCCTCTTCCCCCCTCCACCTCACTCACATACACTCTCTTCGTCAGTCTTTCACCCTCCATCCTCTTCACATGGCCAAACCACCTCAGTGTGTTCCTCATAACGCTTCCTATCACATCCACATCAACACCACAACACTCCTTTATATCCTCATTTGTCAGCCTGTCTCTCCATGTGACTCCACAGGCTCCTCTAAAATAACTCATTTCCACTGCTCTCACTCTTGACTTGTGAGAGAGAGAGAGACATTTATATATACGAGTCTGAGAATATGTGGTAGGTGGGCACACTCACCATCGACTCACTCGATGTAGTGCTGCTCTCGGGTGTTGCCCTTTCCTCTCCTCCGTCCTTCTTTCCTTCCATCCTCTTCTTTCTTCCCTTCATTCTTTCCTCGTCCTTCTGCCTACGGGTGACTTTACACTCCCTCTTCTGTCTTTCTTTCCTTGTCCTTTTGCCTATGGGTGACTTTACACGCCCTCTTCTGTCTTTCTTTCCTTCATTCTTTCCTCTTCTTTCTGCCTGTGGGTGACTCTGCACTGAATGACAAGCCAAATGGTTTCCTGTACACCAGGAAACCAATTACTACACTGGGTGGTAACCATATAACCAAATTACGGCGCCTGGTGGTTTAGTGGGTAATTAAGGTGCTCCAATCAGATTGAGCCGGTGAAGGTTTATATCCAAGGGGTGGTTGGGGTTTATTGCTCATGTAATGCCACTCAGGGATGAATGAGGCTGGTCACTCTCATCTTAAATGTCAGGACCAACTTGCCTAGCCCTGGGCTCCTACGCTCCTCATGGGGCAACGTAGGATTGGATGATGGATGGATGGATGAAGTCTGAAAATAAGTCAGAAATATATGTCTTAAGTACAAGGATAGCATAAGTGTAATGTGTAAGTGTAAAATATCAGTCACAATAAGTTTTCAGCATAATTAGTACAGAGTTAGTAAATTATTCCACATAAGTTATTTACACACATACAGTACACACATACAAATATACTTACCAGTGATTTTGGCAGGAGCAGCACACCATCCTCATAACTGTGCAAGGTAAATCTGGACCAACCGGATACCTCCCCCCATGCTGCCTTGGAGAGACTGTGTGAGGCCAAGATGAAACACTCGGTGGCAGCAGCATCACCCCTGGTGGCGGCATAAGTCTTTAGCTGTGGCACATGAGGAGTCAGTCTCTTTTTTTCACTTCGCCACATGCTGGATAGAAAAAAATCATCAGATTTTTCCTGTACTCACTACAGCAGTGTATCATCTACATAATATATATGCTACTGCTATATCTATCATGTTGCTATGCAGATAATGCTTTCACTACTTATGACTGTTTTTGGAACTTAAATACTGTAGTTTTTGACAGGCCAGTGTAAGTCATGTTGTGTGATATTCAATGAAGTGTAATCCTGAGGCAGGAATGAGTGTCACTGGTTACTACAGTTGGTTTGTGTTCAACTGGCAGTGCTGGGCTATTCTAGCAACTTAAATACTATGACATGGTTGTAGGAAAATCACTGAGCCTATGATATGAGGTATGAATGAGTGTCCTTGGTTACTGATCCAATTAACCATCAACTGAGCTGAAAAGGGCTATAAAACACTGTCAGATGAAGCCAACCAGCTACTGCCACACTGAATCTTCACTTTAACTATACTTTCATCATTAACAGAAAGTGGTTAGATAACACCCAATATACATTATGCACTGTGGCAAGGATGGACACCTTCACATGGTGACACTGATGTAAGTGGGTGGCTCCATGTTCCTACAGCTGCCTCCCTCCACAAGGCAGACTGCAGCAGGATGGGCACTACATCCTGCAGTCCACTGGGTTTGTGTCCACATGAACCCCTGGCCACAACAACAATGACCAGATATACTTACTGGTACAGACTGTGGCTCCACCAATGGACATCATACTGTGCTTGAGATAGAAACAGGTCACCACGCCCTCCATGCCGTCCCTCAATGTAACTCCTCACATTATCTTCACTCGGGAAGTTGATGTTAACCTGAAAAATATTGAAATAATGCAGTTTCTCTCCCACACATCCTTACCTCCTGCCTCACTGATGGTAAATAATTTCATCCCTCCCTCTCTTTCTATATGTCAATCATAAGTACACATGTATGGAGTGTAAATTGTCTAAGGGTAATAAGTGAAATGCACAAAAAATTATGAAACTCTTATTGTAACTTACCTGACCTTGGGTCCACCTGTCAGGCTATATCATTGGTATTTCATCCCAGCAAACTCTCTTCCCATTCCACCTGCCCTTCCCAGAGACTACAAACAGCTGTAGCCACACTACAATGCACACTGCTTCACAACACAGCTCACAACCCATTCATTGCCTCTGCTGTACCTTCATCCCACCCACACCACAGCCTCATGCAATTCACTTTCAGAAGAGACATACTCCTTCAATATGACAAAAAATGAATGAAGAAAATCCACAACCAGCTTGAGCTTGTTAAGGAAAACAGCCTGGAGACAGTAGCAGTAAATGAAGTAGTAGCAGTAGTAGTAGTGGTAGTAGTAGCAGTAATAGTAGCAGACGGCAATATAACATGGACTTACTGGTTGGCCCATCCCTTGGGCCTGATCTAACCCCCAGAAACTCGCTGCCCACTCTCCCATCAACCACGATTGTGCACGAAGCCCCAAACTCCCTGAAGGGTGAATGGAAGTTTGAGTTAAGAGCATTCTTCATCATCATCATCATCATTATCAACATCATCATCATCAATTCAAGTTATGAGAGTTCCATCAGACAACAAACAAGTATTAATAATCAGATAGATATGTTGACTGACAATAGTGGTAGTAACAGTAGTAGTCTCTATCTATCTATAGCCCGACGCCCTAATCCCGCAAAGGGTGGCCACAGACAAAACGCCTCCAAGTCACTCTGTCACCCACCATTTGACTCCCCTCCCCCCAACTCACCCCCCCCTCCCTCATATACCTCTCAACTCCATCCCTCCACCTCATCCTCGGTCTACCCCTCCCTCTCCCTCCCTCCACCTCACCTACATACACCCTCTTAGTCAGTCTTTCATTCTCCATTCTCTCCACATGTCCAAACCACCTCAGTGTATTTCTCCTAATCTTTTCAACCACATCCACATCTACCCCACAACGTTCCTTCACTTCTTCATTCGTCAACCTGTCCCTCCACGTCACTCCACATGCTCCTCTCAAGTAACTCATTTCCACTGCTCTCACTCTTGACTTGTTCCCCTCTTGCAAGGTCCACGCCTCGCTTCCATACGTCAGGGTAGGGATCAAAATACCATCATGCAGTGACTTCTTAACTTCCATACTCACCTCCCTATTTCTCATCACTGCTTTCAGTGTACCAACAACCTTTCTTCCCTGCTGTACCCTTTCACGTACTTCATCCCCCAGAGTTCCATCCTTACTCATCACACTACCCAAGTACTTGAATGCACTCACATTCTCCATATCCTCACCATCCAACCTCACTGCACACTCTGTGACTTCATTCCTCTCAAACACCATAACTTTACTTTTGTTTACATTAACTTTCAGATTCCTCCTCCTACACACTGTCCCAGATTCATTCACCAAACCTTGCAACTCCCATTCATCTTCACTCAACAATACTGTATCATCAGCAAACAGCAACACCGGAAGCTTCCAAATCTCACCCTCATTCATTAGGGCCACCCCACATCCACTGCCCTACCTTGCACCTCCTTTACAACCCCATCCATATATATATTAAACAGCCATGGAGACATCACACACCCCTGTTTCAGTCCCACATTGAGATCAAAGAACTCACTCAGCTCACCATCCACTCGCACCGTAGCCCTAGCTCCCTCGTACATACTCTTCACAGCACTCAACAATTTCCCCTCCACTCCATATATTCTCAATACCTTCCACATACCTTGCCTATCTATTCTGTCATAAGCTTTCTCCAAGTCCATGAAGGCAGCATACACTTTCCTTCCCTTCTCTAGATACTTCTCCACTAAACATCTTAGAGCAAATATCTGATCTACACACCCTTTTCCCTTCCTAAATCCCCCCTGTTCTTCTCCAACTAGCTCCTCTGTCATATGCCTAACCCTATCAATGAGTATTCTACCATATATTTTACCAGTCACACTAAGAAGGCAAATACCCCTATGGTTACCACATACTTCATTCTCCCCTTTTCCTTTGTACAGAGGAACAATTATACCTGATTTCCAGTCCTCTGGAACCCTTCCCTCTTCCCAAGCCAATCTACACAACTTCCATATCCACTCCACAACAATCTCACCCCCATACCTAAGCATTTCACCACACACTCCATCAATTCCTGGGGCCTTTCCCAGCTTAATCTTCTTCATCGCTTCCACTACTTCCGACCTACTGATCTCTTCCTCCCTCCTCTCATCTCTTCTTCTCCCAGCCATTCCCCAACCACTTATACTCACACTGCTCTCACTCTCTACATTCAACAAATCCTCAAAGTGCTCCTTCCATCTCCTCAATTTCTCTCTCTTCTCCACCAACAATCTATTATTCCTATCTTTCACTCCCCTACTATTTCCCCTTTCACACTGCCTTACTTTCTTTACCTCCTTCCAAAACAATTTCTTACTCTCCCTCCATTTCACACTCAGATTCCTCCCAAACTCTTCATCCACTTTCTTCTTACTCTCCTTCACCAGTCTCTTAACCTCCCTTCTCCTGCTCACATATACCTCTCTCTTCTCTCTCATCTTCTCCCCTACCTCTACTCGCCAACCATTCACCATATGCCTTCTTCTTTTGTTCCACAGCTCGTTTCACCTCATCATTCCACCATGCTGTCCCTTGCACACCCTTGCATCTCCTCCTCACTCCACAAACCGCCTCACACGCTGCGCCTATCTCTTCCGTGAATATCTTACATACGTCTTCCACCCCTTCCATCTGCTCTAGCTCATACAGTAGTAGTAATGGCATTTAATTACAAATTGATGATATCTGGGCCACAATGGGCAAGGTTACATCAACAGAGTGCTGCTGTAAAACACTTTGTACTTTCCTAAGGCCCCACTTTTCATGGTCTTGGTCTGTGTGTTTCCCAGGGATGCTGCAAATGAGGGCAGCCCTGTAAAGGCAAAGTATCATCATCATCACAGCAACCTCTTTTTAAGAACAATACAGTAAACCCTCCAAGATCCAACGTAACAGAGCCAAAGGCACGTCCAGGACTTGGGAAAATGCCCCTGGACAGGTATTTATGGACCCCAACCCAACCTAACTTTGAAAGCCACCGAACTAACTCCCTACTGGACCTGCACAACACCTATTTAAGACCATATTCACACAAATAAGGGACAGAAACCATAAAATAAATGAAAAGGAACCAGAGAATGAGGAATTAGAAGTGAGTATGGAAAATATTAAGCAGTGTACAGGGTACTTTTACAACACGTCCATGGCTGTCATGAAGATTAACCTGCCTCCTCTATGGCTCTGGCAGTGGTGAAGGTGCACTTGAAGCACGTACAGTAATCCAGTGTTGTGCTGCACTTAATCCTTTGCACTGTGAATTATAATTGTTTAACACTGCACATTCTGTTCTTACTTGCACCATACCAGTTTCAACCGCCAGTGTTGCACTCTGGACTGAATTCTTTGCACTCTGAATTCTAATTTCTTAACACTGCACAATGCTGTACATTCCCATGTGGTCTAGTGTTGAGGTATTCCAGTTTATTCACTGTTTATTCACAAAAACGAGCACGTGCGGCATCCATGGCGACGAGCGTGTAGTCACGATGGTAGTTAGGGGGGAAGTGGGGAGGGAAGTATGCAGGGGCGCTCTACTATGTACCAAAACACAGCTGTTTGTCACCGCGCAGCAAATTTAAAGTAGGGATGAACACGTCGGCTTTTTTTTATTTTAACGTTTATTTGGACATTTTTGGTGTCCAAGGACCCGAGGCCAAAATGTCTGGGACTTGGGCATCTGGGTCTGAAAGGGATTACTGTAATAACAAAAACATAAATAATAATAATAATAATAATAATAATAACAATCATCATCATCACAGCAACCTCTTTTTCTATCTATCTATCTATCTATTGCCAGACGCCATAATCCCATAAGGGTGGCCATTTGACTTTGAGTTATTTGTTTTATGGGGAGGGGTGCTAACCCTCCACCAACCCACTTGTTGACACGTAGGGAGCACGTATGGTTTGGTTATATGGTTACCATCCAGCGTTGTAAATGGTTTCTTGGCTTACAGGAAACAATTTGGCTTGTCACTCAATGTAACGTCACCTGTAAAGGAAAGAAAAGCAAGGAGGGCAGGCACAGAAAAAGAATGATAAAGGCTGAGGAAGAAGTAGGCAGCACTACATCAAGTGAGTGGATGATGGTTGTCACCACCTACCACTACCAGCACCTACCACAGAGAGAGGGGTGTGAGTTGGGAGCAGGGCAGTGAAATGGCGGGGGACAGGGCAACGTGGAGGCGATTTGTTTGTCGCCACCCCATATGGGATCAAGACGTCTGGCAATAGATAGATAGATAGAACAATAATAATAATAATAACAATCATCATCATCATCATCCAGACCTCCTTTCCCACCCTAGGGCAGGGTGAGGAGTAGCAGTGTCCAGACAGCCCAAATTTGCCCAATCCAATGGGCCACGCTTCCATTTGCTCATTATTCAAACCCCCAGAATCCTGGCTCCATCGGATACACCAAAAACATTCACCACGTTCTGTAGCTTCACATATATGTATCCGACAGTGAATGATAATAATATCCAAGGGGTGGTTGGGGTTTAATGCTTACGTAATGCCACTCAGGGATGAGTGAGGCTGGTCACTCATCTTAAATGTCAGGACCAACTTGCCTAGCCCCGGGTTCCTATGCTCCTCTATGAGGCAACATAGGATTGGATGATGGATGGATGGATGGAATAATAATAATAATAATAATAATGAAAATAATATAATGAGAATGCAGTAATCCCTCTAATATCCGGACGCCCAATAACCGAACATCCCCACTAACCGAACCTTATCGTCCTGGGATCAAACATTCCCAAAATGGTCCGAAAATCCAAAAAAATTGGAAAAAAAAATCGATTTTTTGCCGTCCGTAATTTGAACTTGCCGCGCGCGCCGCGTGAGAGCATTGTTTTGGTTCGTCATTCCTCCGACGTCCGATAGAGCGCCGCTGCATCCTCCCCACTTCCCGCCTGTCTCTCACCGCGACAAGACCTACGCTCTTCGTCATGGCTGCCCACGTGCTCGCTTTTGTGGTGGTGCCGTACTTGCTGCAAGGCCTCCTGCTGCTCTCTGCCCTACTCTTAGTGTGTGTGATGATGGCCCCGCCTCCTGAGAAAAGGAAGAGAGTGGTGTTGACTCTGGAGAAGAAACGGGAGATATTGGAGAAGGTTGATGCGGGTTGGTCTTCCTCTCGCATTCTCCGCGAGTTCAACCTGGCCCGGTCGACTTTGTTTGATATCAAGCGTTCCCGAGACAAGCTCATGCAGTACACGGCTGACTTCTCGTCGAGAAGCAAACGCAACGTGGAGAGGAAGGTTATGTTTACTCCCAAGTATGCAGAGATCGACCGCTCCACGTTGATTTGGTATCGACAGCAACGTGCAGCTGGTGTGATGGTACGTGGAACGGAGCTGAAGGCTGCTGCTGAGAAGTTTGCAAGGCTTCACGACGCCCTAGACTTCAAGGCATCCGAGGGTTGGCTCTTCGCGTTCAAGTTGCGACATGGCCTTACTAACCGTAAAGCACATGGCGAAGCATTGGACGCTAACGAGGATGGAGTGGACGAGTTTCGGCACAAGGTGAAAGGCTTGATCGACAGGGAGGGCCTCACTCTCGGTCAAGTCTATAACGCTGACGAAACTGGCCTATTCTATCGCTCAGTGCCAACGAACACTCTCGCCGATGAGACGGAGAAGCGTGTACCTGGCCGCAAGCTTTCTAAGGAACGGATATCTGCTTTGTGTTGTGCCAATGCTAACGGCATGCACCGGCTTAAGCCCGTTATTGTTGGCCGTGCAAAGCAGCCTCGGTGCCTTCGTGGGGTGATGGATGTCCTTCCTGTCGTATGGTACCATTCTTTGAAAGCATGGTTCACAGCTGTGATTTTCAAAGACTGGTTTCACCATCACTTCGTCAAGGAGGTCATACATTACCAGACGAAGACACTGGGAATTCCTCGCGACCAGGTAAAGGCTCTCCTTCTCCTCGACAATGCACCTGCCCACCCGTGCGACAAGGACTTGGTTGCTGAGAATGGCCGTATTAGGTGCATGTTTCTGCCACCAAATACGACTGCTCTCATTCAACCAATGGACCAAGGAGCGATCGTGGCAACAAAGCGCCTGTACCGTCGGAAGTTCCTGGGCGAGGTGATGGTGGTTCTCGAGGACGAGGACGAGCGCAGGGAAGGACGTGACACTCGAGGCAAGCGGACTTTGGAAAACCTTCGCCGCTACAACATCAAGTCTGCGCTGTACAACTGGGCTAGTGCATGGAAGGAAGTCCCTGTGAAAACTCTTGAAAATGGTTGGTCTCGTCTGCTTCTCGGAACAGATGTGGAGTACGATTTCCTAGGGTTTGACGTGGATGACTTCCATGCACGGCTACGTACGCACGGCAACGATGTTGATGTGGACGATGTTCGTGAGTGGTTGGACGACGACGAGGGCGATCCTGGGTATCAGACGTTGTCTGATATCGAGATCGCGTCTTCGGTTGCTGGTGTCAGTCCCGAACTTGAAGATTCCGACGACGAAGGCGATGATGATGCAGACTCCGCCCAGCAGGACACTACTCCAGCCATCCCCAAGCTGAGCGCACTCCGGGAACATCTAGAGTTCGTCCTAGACTACCTGGAACACCCGGACTGCGACAGGGAGATGGGGCCCTTGGGACTCGTGGAGGAAGTGCGTGCTTTCCGGCAGCGCATCATCAATCGCCAGAATCGTCGGTCCTTGCGTCAGTCAACGATTGACAGTTTTTTCAGGCCCGTGACCCCCGCTGTGCCAAGCCCTGGTTCCACTCCGTTGCCTCCCCAAGACAGGCCCTCATGCTCCGAGCCACAGCCCAGCACATCAGCTACAGTGGAGTCACCGCTCGACGTGAGTTTGCGGCTGTCTTCAGAGTCTTCTGTAGTCGGTACGCCATCACCACTACCCACCGATGCACCCCTTGGACGCCTGCCAGTGATACTCTCGGGCTCTGACAGTGAATAAACAGCAAGAACTTCTCCACTAGACCACACGGGAATTTTGAGTGTTGTGCAGTGAAAAAAACGGTGTGTTGTGTTAAGGTTTTCAAGTTGGGAGAAAAGACTAAGTAGAAAAGAAATTTAACGTAACTAACCTTCTTTGTTTTGGCTTTGGAAACTTAAAAACTGGGGAAAAGTTAATGTGCAACACTTAAATTTAATGGAACATTATTTGGACTAAAGTGAACACTGTGAAAAGAACGGACTTCTGTGTGTTAGTGACTAAGTTCAGTGCAAGACTTCAGGAAGAGTGTAGTGCAAGTGCTTCAGGAAATCGTTCTTACTGTCAGAGTCCGAGAGGAGGCGGTTATTCATCGAGGTGGCCAGGGACTTGCTGTAAGTAGCCAAAATGTTTCATGTTGTACTATTTTCCATACTATATTTACCAGAATGTTTCATATTGTATTTTTTCCCATACTATACTTACCAGAAAGTGTCATACTGTACTTCTTTCCATACTAAACTTACCTCATGCATGTGCAGTAGGAATGTGTTTTTCAGAGTTCGGTTAGGTTCGGTTAGGTTAGGTTCGGTTAGAGTCCATAAGTACCAGAATGTTTATTAATGTATGAACATACTTCTAAACCCACATTTTATGTGTCTATTGCATTTATTTCAGTCATTTATGTGCCTTATTGGTGTGATTTGGGTGTTAAATAGGTGCTATGCATGTCCGGAGGGAGTTGTATAGGTGTTTCTCTGTGTTAGGGTCCGTAAGTACAAGTCCATAAGCTGGGGCCCAATATCCGGACAAAACCAATATCCGAACCTACCGATGGCTCTATTGATCCGGATATTGGAGTGATTACTGTACTCATAAAAATAATAATAATATTAACAATAATAATAATAATAAAAATAATAACAATAATAATAATCTATTTATCTATCTATCTATTGCCAGACGCCTCAATCCCGTTTGGGGTGGCCACAAACAAATCGCCTCCACGTCGTCCTGTCCCCCGCCATTTCACTGCCCTGCTCCCAACTCACACCCCCCTCTCTCATATACCTCTCCACCCCATCCCTCCATCTCATCCTCAGCCTCCCCCTCCCTCTTCCCCCGTGCACCTCACTCACATACACTCTCTTCGTCAGTCTTTCACCCTCCATCCTCTCCACATGGCCAAACCACCTCAGTGTGTTCCTCATAACACTTCCTATCACATCCACATCAACACCACAACGCTTCTTTATATCCTCATTCGTCAGCCTGTCTCTCCATGTGACTCCACAGGCTCCTCTTAAATAACTCATTTCCACTGCTCTCACTCTTGACTTGTGTCCTTCCAACAATATCCAAGCTTCACTTCCGTACGTTAGAGTTGGTATCACAATACTGTCATGTACTAACTTTTTCACTTCCATGCTCACTTCCCTGTTTCTTATCACTGCTTTCAAAGAACCAGCAACCTTTCTTCCCTGCTGTACCCTTTCAAGCACTTCACCCTCCAAACCTCCATCCTTACTCATCACACTACCCAAGTACTTAAACGTACTCACTTTTTCCAATTCCTCACCATCCAACCTCGCTGTACATTCACTGACTTCACCTCTCTCAAAGACCATCACTTTACTCTTCCTTACATTCACCTTTAGATTCCGTTTCTTGCACACTCTCCCAAACTCATCCACCAAGCCTTGCAGCTCCCCTTCGTCTTCACTCAACAACACAGTATCATCTGCAAACAACAGTACAGGGAGTTTCCAGACACTACCCTCTCTCACCAGGGCCACTCCAACATCCACTAACCTAACCTTGTACCTCTTTTATTACCCCATCCATGAACAGATAATAATAATAATAATAATAATAATAAAAACAAAAATAATAATAACAAATACAATACCAATAACTATCTATCGATCTATTGCCAGATGCCTTAATCCCGTACAGGGTGGTCACAAACAAATCGCCTCCATGTCGCCCTGTCCCCCCCCCCCATTTCACTGCCCTGCACCCAACTCACACCCCCCTCTCTCATATACCTCTCCACCCCATCCCTCCATCTCATCCTCGGCCTCCTCCTCCCTCTCCCCCCCTCCACCTCACTCACATACACTCTCCTCATCAGTCTCTCACCCTCCATCCTCTCCACATGGCCAAACCACCTCAGTGTGTTCCTCCTAATGCTTCCTATCACATCCAAATCCACACCACAACGCTCCTTTATATCCTCATTTGTCAGCCTGTCTCTCCATGTGACTCCACAGGCTCCTCTTAAATAACTCATTTCCACTGCTCTCACTCTTGACTTGTGTCCTTCCAACAACGTCCAAGCTTCACTTCCATAAGTTAGAGTTGGTATCACAATACTGTCATGTAGTAACTTTTTCACTTCCATGCTCACTTCCCTGTTTCTTATCACTGCTTTCAAAGAACCAGCAACCTTTCTTCCCTGCTGTACCCTTTCAAGCACTTCACCCCCCACACCTCCATCCTTACTCATCACACTACCCAAGTATTTAAACAAACTCACATTTTCCATTTCTTCACCATCCAACCTCGCTGTACATTCACTGACTTCACCTCTCTCAAAGACCATCACTTTATTCTTCCCTGCATTCACCTTTAGAGTCCATTTTATTAGGATGCAAAACAACCGAACTCACCGACCTCACACTTCCAAGTGAGCGGGCTCCACCTGCATACCGCAAGACCCTTCCAATGACGTCACCACTCGGACCGTAACAAGTGCGTGCAAACACACACACTAACAGCAATATGCACTAACACTCTCGTCCACTCTTCTTAATTTGATGAAAGATCCCAAGGACGAAACTGAATGGATTATTGGCGTCCTATACACACTATGTATCCAATACATAGACTTTTCTTTAAGCACCATTAAGACAGACTTTTGTTTAAGCATCATTAAGACCCAGTCTGTAACCACATACAGATATGTGGTGTCCCTTGAAGTATTATAATCCTTCTAGTCCCGGCTGACTGCTGCACGCAGCCGCTCGGTCGAGGCACCTTTCTTGGTGAGGCAGTCAGCCAGTTGTTGTGATGTATCCACCCAAGACACTTCATCAATTTCCCCTTGCTCGAACATGTCTTGTAATACAGCAATATCAATGCGCAATCTTCTGTCTTCTACACTCCTACAGGAGTAAAGGGCGTCCACCAGACTCTTGTTATCCATGAAACACTTGATCTTGAAATCTCCACATCCAGAAACCTCACGCAAAATGTTGGCGAGATATACAGCAGTTTCAGCACACTCAAGCAGTGCCAACGTTTCAGCAGATAAAGTAGATTTGACGACCTGCCTGATCTTTCTAGTCTGCCAGAATAAGGGACATCTCGCCCCACTAGCATCTTGTAGGAAGATCACAAAGCCTCCCTGAGACCCACTGCCTAAAAGAGGCATCTGAAAAGCACTCTATATAACATTCATCGAGTGGCCCCATTCTTGGAATGTATAGCTTCATGAAGTCCCATTCTTGGAATGTATAGCTTCATGAAGTCCCATTCTTGGAATGTATAGCTTCATGAAGTCCCATTCTTGGAATGTATAGCTTCATGTTGTCAGTCTTCAACCTTGCGATCACCTTGTTGAGCCTAAGCAAATCTGCTACGGTAGCTCGGTTGCTAGTCATACTCAACTCACACACATCAAAGGCAATATCTGGTCGAGTGTGTGTGGCAATCCAATTAAGCTGCCCAATTAACGCTCGGTACTCAGTTTTCTCAGACTCAGACAGCTCTTCTGATTTTACTGCTGCAAGATGTCTGCTTAGCGTGACTGGTTTCAAAGACGAAGCGTACTGGAACTGGTCAAGCGTTATGCTGCCATCGCTGTTGCAGGTGACATTTAGACCAATGTATTTGAAAGCTTTTGATTCCAAACTGCCGATGAGGAATATTTGGCTCAAACTGTTTATCAGTTGCTGCTCGAACTCACATGTACAAGCCCAAAGGAAATCATCGACATAAATGCATATAATGCCTTCGATCTTGCCCCTATTACTCCACGAGAACAGTGCTGAATCCAGTGATGACACTTCAGCTCCAAGACTCAACAACTGATCTTTAACGTGCAGGTACCAATGCTTTGCAGCATCACAAAGGCCATAAACCGTTTTCCTTAGTCTCCACAGCTTACCGTTTGCATATTCAGGCGGAGGACGTAAATGAACAACTCGCTCAATGTCGTTACCTTGCAGATAAGCAGCTTTCATGTCCATAGCATGGCAAACCCATTGGTTGGTGGAGGCAAAAGAAAGTGCCAAACACACAACCTCTTTTAAGCATGTAGGAGAGTCTTTCCGGAGATCCACGGTGTCTTCCTCAAATCCTCTGGCGACGAAACGGGCTTTAACAATCGGCTTCTCGTTTTCATTTTTTCCGCACAACCCATCGAACTGTTATGGCATCTTGCCCAACATCATCTACTTCCTCATACAACACGTCATTATTCTGCCAGTTTGTAATTTCGTTTTCCTTGGTGCATAATATGTCCTCAGAGTTGAAAAGAACAAGCATCTCTGCTTCATCATCAACTACTTCCCATGTGCTGAAATCATTTTGCAGATCCACCCAATCAATACTGCCATCAGAGTTCCTCTTCAAATTGTAGCAGTGTTTGTACTTTCCAGTGGCTTTTCCCGCCCGACTCACAATCCTTCCAGTCACCAACTCTCCTGTTTCTGAACGTATTCCCTTTATACGCTGACCAACAGAAACCTTGGGAGGCTCCTCAACTGGAAGAGAAACTGTGGGAGGCTGATCATCCAGAATTGCACCATTTTCCAACTCATCATCCGGTGGATAGTCATTCAATACTTCCGAAGAATCGTCATTAGGCTTCTCTCGGACTACACTGTTCTTCTCATAACTACTGACGCTGTCTCCAACTGTAGCATTTCGTTCTGGAGCACGTGCTAGACGACACACGTGCACTCGCAAGTATACACCGCCGTGTCTCACCAGAATTTGTTTTCCATCTCTGCCTATTACGATTCCAGGACCATGCCATTCATGACTGTCATTTCTTTTGTAGAAGATCTCATCTCCATTTTGGATGTCGTTTAAGTCACTCGAACGTATGTTGTGCCGCAGAGCCCTTGCCAAACGTTCACCTGATTCAGTCTTTATAAACTCTTGCCTTGCTAAATGAAGAGCGTTCAAATTGTCCCTCACAATTTTTGATGGTGATGTAGGTTCCAAGGCTGGAGGATCATTTGCATACACATTAGGCAGGCCAGGGTTTTGACCAAAAAACAAGTTAGTTAGAAGAAAAACCTGCATAGTTGGTGAGAGCATTTCTTGCTGATACTGCCCAAGCCAAGACCACATCCAAGTCACACTGGCTATCGGCCATTATCTTCCTAATAATGTCACCTATGATTGTATTCTGAAGCTCACATACTCCGTTGCTCCATGGACTCTCTGCAGCCGTCGTCATGATCTTGATATTAAAGGCCTCTCCCGATGCTCGTATTTCAGCACTGTTGAATTCACAACCATTATCTGTGAGAATTTTTCCAGGTGCGCCAAACAGAACAATCCAGCTCCGAAATACTCCTTTGATAATGGTGGTCGCACAATTGTCTGCATTTACTATCGCGGTGCAGTACTTGGTCGCCAAATCAACAAGAACTAAGAAATAATGCCTTCCCCAAGCTTTCAAATCCATAGCTATGGCTTCGTTAAACTTAGATGCCATGGGCAAACTGACTACGGGTCGAGGCTTAGCTCTCTTGTGCCTAAACAGACTGTACATGCATCAGATACATCCTTGATAGCTTGCTCCAGTTCTGAACTTTTAATTCCAGCATCTGTAATAAGTCTGATTAGTTTAGCCGATGTTGGGTGTCCAAACTGCCTGCGAAGCTTCGAAGCTGTTTGTCTACATCACCCCCAAGAGATGCCAGTGCGATCGTTTCACAAAACTCTCAGCCTAGTCACAAAGAAATTGGAAGCAAGTAATGGCCTGAAGATGAGGGCTTCAAATTAACATACTTCCACAAATTTTGACTTAGTCACTCTCAAAATTAATCACCATTTTTGCTTTTTTCATGGAACATTTGCTCAGCAGCAAGGGAATATTGCAGCTCACCACATCAGTCACAATGGTTGCACGCATATTTCCAATGTAGCAGGGCAGAGTAACACGTTTGAGGGAAGATACTGTGACATCATCAGCGAAAGTAAACGTTAAGGATGACTTTTCTTCTATCATAGCTTCACGTTCATAATCACTGAGCTCACTTAGATAGCAACTGATCCATTCAACCCCACACACAGTTGCAGAACACCCTGTGTCTAGAGCAACACATCCCTTAGATTCTTCTACTAGCATCTGTAATTTACCTCTACTAGCTATATCATCTGCATAGCCCATAAATAATGACAGATGCACTGTTTCATAATTTTCTTCTCGACTGCCTTTATTTTTGTATGCATCAGGACAGTCACGTGCCCAATGAAATCGAGAATCACATACTAAACACCTCGGCACCTTACCATCAGGCCCGAGCGGGTTCTGCCTCCTGCCGGTGGATGAGCACTGGGAAATTCTAGCAAACAGAGTTGAACGGCCATCACCACGACCTCGATCACATACTGCACCACCCTGAAACCTCATCCTTCCTCGTTGAGTACTCCTAATGTGAAACGTTTCCTCATCCCCGACTTTGTCACTCCAAAAAACTGGTTCACTCTTCACCTCATTGGCACACACCGATGCATCGTTCTGCCCGTAAATTTCCCAAGTGAAAATATGAATCAGGGCAGATTTCATATTTTCGTAAGTTACCTCAGTTATCGCAGACATCACTAGTTGCTGCTCACTATCTGAAAGTTTGCATGAAGCCAGAAGCATAAAAGCCATCACAGAATTAGGTAGTTGCATGTCCTGCTTCATAAATTTAAAATAAACATGCTCGAATTCTGCCACGAACTTACAAATGTTCTTATCACCAGGTCTTCTGAAGCTGTACAATTCAAGAAAAGCTGCAAACTGCCGACGTCCTTTGTCCATGAGAAATAAACCGTCTAGTTTGTTCAACAAGGTCTGAACACCATTATCATCTTTCAGATCAGCAGCGTCAATTTCTGAAGACGCCACCCTCGCTCTTCCTGACAATGAAAGGTGAATGGCTAGAGCTTGCTTCTTTTTTGGTAAGTCCGTCAGTTCGCACCATATGTCAATGTCCTTCTTCCAGCTCTCATAGGCAAAATCATTTTCAAGTTTTGGAGGCCACTTAGTTGAGCACAACGCCATTATACTCAAACTACGCTCTGCTACCAGTATTAGGATGCAAAACAACCGAACTCACTGGCCTCACACTTCCAAGTGAGTGGGCTCCGCCTGCATACCGCAAGACCCTTCCGATGACGTCACCACTTGGACCGTAACAAGTCCGTGCACACACACACACTAACAGCAATATGCACAAACATGTTTCTTACACACTCTCCCAAACTCATCCACCAAGCCTTGCAGCTCCCCTTCGTCTTCACTCAACAACACAGTATCATCTGCAAACAACAGTACAGGGAGTTTCCAAACACTACCCTCTCTCACCAGGGCCACTCCAACATCCACTGCCCTACCTTGTACCTCATTTATTACCCCATCCATGTACAGATTGAACAACCACGGAGACATGACACATCCCTATTTCAACCCAATCTTCAAAGAGAAAAATTCACTTAGTTCACCATCCACACACACTGCAGCCTTCGCACCATCATACATACTCTTCACAGCATTCAACAACTTCCCATCTACTCCATATATTCTTAATACTTTCCACAATCCTTGTCTATCCACCCTGTCATATGCTTTCTCCAACTTCTTGTCCTTCTCTAGGAACTTTTCCACTAAAGATCTAAGAATGAATATCTGATCTACACAACCTCTTCCCTTCCTAAAGCCTCCCTGTTCTTCTCCAACTAATTTCTCTGTTCTTTCTCTAACTCTGTCAATAAGTATCCTACCATACACTTTTCCTATTATACTAAGAAGACAAATGCCCCTATGATTACCACACACTTCTTTTTCCCCTTTTCCTTTGTACAAGGGAATAATTATACCTGACTTCCAATCCTCCGGGACTCTACCTTCCTCCCAGGCCAATCTGCACATCTTCCACATCCATTCTACTACTATCTCTCCCCCATGCTTCAGCATTTCACCACACACTCCATCAATTCCTGGGGCTTTCCCCAATTTAACTTTCTTCATTGCTTCCACAACTTCTATCCTACTAATTTCTTCCTGTCTTCTCTCCTCCTTCCTTCTCCCAGCCATTCCCCAGCCACTTATACTCGCATTCCTTCCATCCTCTATGTTCAATAATAATATTAATAATAATAATAATAATAATAATATTAATAATAACAATAAAAATAATAAAAATAATCAAAAAATAAATAAATAAATAAATAATAATAATAATACTGCATCAACTCACCTGCACTTTGCAAAGTCATGCTCTTACAATTTCTGTCCATCTGCTACAACTGCAGAACCGGTAGGAGCGCAGATAGTCAATGAGGTCTTGTTTGTAGTAGGTAACTGACTGTCCATCTGTAGTAGCAGTGGTAGTAGTAGTAGTAGTACTAGTAGTAGTAGTAGTAGTAGTAGTAGTAAAGAGAGAGAGAGAGAGAGAGAGAGAGAGAGAGAGAGAGAGAGAGAGAGAGAGAGAGAGAGGTCCCTTTTGAAGTAGGTAACAGACTCTCCATTTGTTGTGGCTGCACCTTCCTCTGTGAAAGATGATAAAGTGAGTGTGTGTTTATTGTAGTTGTAGTAGTGGTAGCAGTAGTAGTAGTAGTAGTAGTAGTAAAAGTAGTAGTAGTAGTAGTGGTGGCAATAGTAGTAGTAGTACTGGAAGTAGTAGTAGTAGTAGTGGTGGCAATAGTAGTAGTAGTAGTAGTCGTAGTAGTAGTAGTGGTGGCAGTAGTAGTAGTAGTAGTAGTAATGGTGGTGGTGGTAGTACAGAGAGAGAGAGAGAGAGAGAGAGAGAGAGAGAGAGTAGTAGTAGTAGTAGTAGTAGTAGTAGCAGTAGTAGTAGTAGTTAATAGTTGTAGTAGGAGCCTACTACTACTATTAACTAGAGAGAGAGAGAGAGAGAATGATGACACAGATACTGTTGCTACTGCTGATAATGATAAACGAGGGAGGAAGGCAGGTAATTTGAAGGGGAGAAAGAAGGATGAAATATGGAATGGATAATAATAACAATGATCATAATATGAATAATAATAATAATAATAATAAATAATAACAGTAATGGTATAGTAAAACAAATAATAATAATAATAATAATAATAATAATAATAATCGTTTTGTTTCATTTTTAAAGGCTCCAACATGCTTGCATGTGTCGGCCTTGGTCACCTAATGGCGGCTCTCCACGCTGCACGATCCATTGCAGCCTCCCTGTTCAGTCCCTTAACCCTGAGGTCACACTTAATGACCTCGTCCCATGTTTTTCTTGGTCTACCCCTCATAACCCCACCCCCAATATTAACACTTCTCACCTTCTTCACCCAATTATCATCCCCCATCCTCTCCACATGTCCAAACCATCTCAATCTACCTCTCCTCATCACAACACCAATACACTCCAGTCCCATCCCACCTCTCAACTCTTCCATCGTAAACCCAGCCCCCCCGGACCTTGCATGCAGGGATGCACTACACATCCACCTAATCATTGTCATTTCTTACGTCTGAACCGGCGAATATCCTCCTCCTTTACTGCCCAGGTCTCACTACCATACAGCATTACACTCCTAACACATGCTGCATACAGAGACCCCTTAGCATGTAGGGAGAGTCCTCTCAATGTCAGGAGAGGCAAGAGCTCCCTGAACTTCTTCCAACCACTTCTCACCCTAGCCACAGAGCTAGCTCCAGCCCCACCTCCAGCACACAACATGTCTCCCAAATAACAAAACTCTTCCACACACTCAAGAGATTCACCAGCAAGTTCAATCCTTTCAGGCCTGACAATCTCCACCTGCTCTCCCCGACACGCCGCACACATAAAATCAGCATAATCTCGCAGTCTACCTCTGATACCACTACATCTCTTATGCACCCATTTATCACAAACACTGCACAAGATAGAATTACTTCCCACACCCTTGTGGCAAACTGCACATGGCCACTCTCCCTCGTCTTTGACAGTACCGCCACCAACCCTAGATATCATCACTTTTGTTTTATCTGCATTTACCCTTAAGCCCTTGTGCCCCATACCATCTCTCCACTTCCTAAACCTTTCCTCTGCCTCCCTTTCATTCTCTGCAATCAACACCAAATCATCAGGATACAACATCTCCCATGGAAGTCCATTTCTAAAGTCACGTGAGAGGGCTTCATGTACCATGATAAACAACATGGGACTCAAAACTGACTCCTGATGCACACCAACATTCACGAAATAATAGTAATAATAATAATAATAACAACTAGAATGGCATTCAGTACAGCGCATACCTCCGCCAAGGCCCAACATGCAATGCCTTTTAATTCAGTCAAGTCTAATCCAATATCAAACTCATAACCCTATAAGTTGTAACACCATAATTTTAAACTACCCATAACTCTTAATTATAATTCTTTAACTCACTGTAACAGCCAACAAAACATTTTACTTTCAAAAATGTCGAAAAATGCCCTATCTGGTAATGTGAGAGTGAAAAAAAATTCCTGGATCTGCACCTTTATCCAGATCAGCACCAAAGTTTAATGGAGTCTATTCTGGGCCAAGGCCCATTCTTCTATCAAGTTTTGTGGAAATCCGTCCAGTAGTTTTTGTGCAATCTTGCTCACAATCCAACCAACAAACAAACAAATGGACAGGGGTAAAACATAACCTCCTTGGCAGAGGTATTAATAATAATAATAACAATAATAATAGTAATAATAATAATGGTTTCCTGTACACCAGGAAACCATTCACTATGCTGCGTGGTAACCATATGACCAAATTATGGTAGCTGGTGGTTTAGTGGGTACTGTAATTGCGGTGCTCCAGCTGGATTGAGCCAGTGAAGGTTTATATCCAAGGGGTAGTTGGGGTTTATTGCTTACATAATGCCACTCAGGGATGAGTGAGGCTGGTCACTCTCATCTTAAATGTCAGGACCAACTTGCCTAGCCCAGGGCTCCTACATCCTCAATGGGGCAAAACAGGATTTGATGATGGATGGAATAATAATAATAATAATAATAATAATAATAATAATAATAATAATAATAGTAATAACAATAATAACAATAATAATAATAATAATAATAAGGATCCTGGGGCTAGGCAGTTGGTCCTGACATTTAAGATGAGAGTGACCAGCCTCACTCATCCATGAGTGGCATTACATGAGCAGTAAATCCCAGTCACCCCTTGGATATAAACCTTCACCGGCTCAAATCTGACTGGAGCACAATAATTACCCACTAAACCACCAGGTGCCTATATTTGGTTATATGGTTACCACCCAGCGTAGTAAATGGTTTCCTGGTGTACAGGAAACCATTTGACTTGTCACTCAGTGTAGAGTCACCCACATTCTTTCATCTTCCTCCTGCCTGTGGGTGACTCTACACTGAGTGACAAGCCAAATGGTTTCCTGTACACCAGGAAACCATTTACTACGCTGGGTGGTAACCACATAACCAAATTTTGGCGCCTGGTGGTTTAGTGGGTAATTATTGTGCTCCAATCGGATTGAGCCGGTAAAGGTTTTGTAATGATAATTGTAATGATTGTCTGTAGTTCTTAACTCTGTAACAGTGTAACCATTTAACTGGTCGTACTAGTTACTTATTCGCTGGCGCTTAGGTCTGGCAACACTGTATACTAGTTGAGTTGGGAGCGAGTCTGTAGGTGTGGTGTCAGTTCGGGAGAAACAGGCAACCAAGCCAGGTGTGTATTCTAATATACAGTCTAGTGATATTTTACTTGTGGATTACTGTGTTGTACGAGTGTCTGTGTTCCGTTCCTATTCTAAAGATATTATGCTTGTTTCAGATGTATCATAGTTTTATGTTGAGTAAAGCCTACATATAGGCCCTGATGTGTTTTGCTACCCCACATCAGGTTTATATCCAAGGGGTGATCGGGGTCTATTGCTCACGTAATGCCACTCAGGGATAAGTGAGGTTGGTCACTCTCATCTGAAATGTCAGGATCAACCGCCTAACCTCAGGCTCCTACGCTCCACATGGGGCAACCTAGGATTGGATGATGGATGGATGGATGGATAATAATAACAGGAATGATAAGAACAAGGAGAATAACAACAAAAAACTCACCCAGGGCAGGAATCAGGGGTGAGATCCAGAAGCCATTGATGAACTGGTTGGGCAGCAAGTTGGAGGTGTGCATGACGAGCCTCAGTCCTTTGTGGCCAAACATCATCAGTTTAGTGTGGTGGGTGTCATATTGGCTTTTGAGATGGACCTGGGACAAAACACAAGCACTAATGGTCATATTCTAACTAACCTGTGACAAAACACAAGCACCACTGGTCATATTCTATGTGTAACTAACCTGTGACAAAACACAAGCACCACTGGTCATATTCTATGTGTAACTAACCTGTGACAAAACACAAGCACCACTGGTCATATTCTATGTGTAACTAACCTGGGACAAAACACAAGCACCACTGGTCATATTCTATGTGTAACTAACCTGTGACAAAACACAAGCACCACTGGTCATATTCTATGTGTAACTAACCTGTGACAAAACACAAGCACCACTGGTCATATTCTATGTGTAACTAACCTGTGACAAAACACAAGCACCACTGGTCATATTCTATGTGTAACTAACTAAAGTGCTTCACCTTAACATGGCCCAAACTTATGTCCTTTTACACATTATCTGATGTAACTATCTATCTATCTATCTATTGCCAGACGCCTCAATCCTGTTTGGGGTGGCCACAAACAAATCGCCTCCAAGTCGCCCTGTCCCCCGCCATTTCACTGCCCTGCTCCCAACTCACACCCCCCTCTCTCATATACCTCTCCACCCCATCCCTCCATCTCATCCTCGGCCTCCCCCTCCCTCTTCCCCCCTCCACCTCACTCATATACACTCTCTTCGTCAGTCTTTCACCCTCCATCCTCTCCACATGGCCAAAAGACCTCAGTGTGTTCCTCATAACACTTCCTATCACATCCACATCCACACCACAACGCTCCTTTATATCCTCATTCATCAGCCTGTCTCTCCACGTGACTCCACAGGCTCCTCTTAAATAACTCATTTCCACTGCTCTCACTCTTGACTTGTGTCCTTCCAACAATGTCCAAGCTTCACTTCCGTACGTTAGAGTTGGTATCACAATACTGTCATGTAGTAACTTTTTCACTTCCATGCTCACTTCCCTCTTTCTTATCACTGCTTTCAAGGAACCAGCAACCTTTCTTCCCTGCTGTACCCTTTCAAGCACTTCACCCTCCAAACCTCCATCCTTACTCATCACACTACCCAAATACTTAAACGTACTCACATTTTCCAATTCCTCACCATCCAACCTCGCTGTACATTCACTAACTTCACCTCTCTCAAAGACCATCACTTTACTCTTCCTTACATTCACCTTTAGGTTCCGTTTCTTATACACTCTCTCAAACTCATCCACCAATCCTTGCAGCTCCCCTTCGTCTTCACTCAACAACACAGTATCATCTGCAAACAACAGTACAGGGAGTTTCCAAACACTATCCTCTCTCACCAGGGCCACTCCAACATCCACAACCCTACCTTGTACCTCTTTTATTACCCCATCCATGTACAGATTGAACAACCATGGAGACATGACACATCCCTGTTTCAAACCAACTTTCAAAGAGAAAAATTCACTTAGTTCACCATCCACACGCACTGCAGCCTTCGCACCATCATACATACTCTTCACAGCATTCAACAACTTCACATCTACTCCATATATTCTTAACACTCTCCACAATCCTTGTCTATCCACCCTGTCATATGCTTTCTCCAAATCCATGAAAGCCGCATACAACTTCTTTCCCTTCTCTAGAAACTTTTCCACTAAAGATCTAAGAATGAATATCTGATCTACACAACCTCTTCCCTTCCTAAAGCCTCCCTGTTCTTCTCCAACTAATTTCTCTGTTCTTTCTCTAACTCTGTCTATAAGTATCCTACCATACACTTTTCCTATTATACTAAGAAGACAAATGCCCCTATGATTACCACACACTTCTTTTTCCCCTTTTCCTTTGTACAAGGGAATAATTATACCTGACTTCCAATCCTCCGGGACTCTACCTTCCTCCCAGGCCAATCTGCACATCTTCCACATCCATTCTACTACTATCTCTCCCCCATGCTTCAGCATTTCACCACACACTCCATCAATTCCTGGGGCTTTCCCCGATTTAACTTTCTTCATTGCTTCCACAACTTCTATCCTACTGATTTCTTCCTGTCTTCTCACCTCCCTCCTTCTCCCAGCCATTCCCCAGCCACTTATACACGCATTACTTCCATCCTCTACGTTCAACAATTCCTTAAAGTGTTCTCTCCATCTGCTCACTTTTTCTCCCTTCTCCACTAGTAATCTACCATTTTTATCTTTCACTCCCCTGCTAACTTCACTTCCACCCTGTCTTACTCTTTTCACTTGTCTCCAGAACATTTTCTTACAGTCCCTCCACTTTACACTCAAATTCCTTCCAAATTCCTCATCCGCTCTCTTCTTACTCTCTCTTACTAATCTTTTCACCTCTCTCTTCCTTTCCACATATAACTCTCTCTTCCGCCTCTCAACTTCTTCCACGCCCCTATTTCTCATCTATTCATTGTATGCTTTCTTCTTTTGTGCCACAGCCTGTTTCACCTCTTCAGTCTACCATGCTGTTCCTTGCACCCCCCTCCGTCTTCTCTTCCTTCCACACACCACATCACATGCTGCACATATTTCTTCTGTAAATATCTTACACATACCTTCCACGTCTCCCATCTGCTCCAATTCATATTTGCCCAATCGTTCCTCCACTTCTCTCTTATACTCTGCCTTTTTCTCATCCTCTTGTAACCTTTCCACTCTCCTTGCAACTACTCCTTCCTCTCGTCTTTCCCTTCTTCTATTCCTCCATCTTACTTGCATCCTAATTCTGGCCACCACCAAGTAGTGGTCAGAAAGTCCACTCCCCCAACCTCTATACACTCTTGCATCCTTTACACATCTTCGCATCCTTTCATCCACACACACATAATCAATCATTGCCTTCCTTTCATTCAGTTCACCACCCACCCTTCTCATCACTCGCCATGTATACTTGTGGATCATTTTATGCCTGAAGAGGGTATTGGCTATCACCAACCCCCCTCAATGATGTAACTCATTGGCAGAATAAGACAATACTGTAACTCTATATTTTTTTCCACACAAGTTCTTCATGACCAGCATTATATTCGTAGTGTTAATCTCTTGCTACAACTCCATAATCAAGAGATGGTAATTTTAGTCAGAGTAAAAGGGTATCAGTAAATTATGTACTGAATAACTGTAAACAGATACTGTCACTAGGTGTAAATGATGATGCTAATAATTAAATGGGGGTAAGTGTAAATTATGTATAAAAGAAGCACAAATGGTACTGAAAATAGGTGTAAATGGGTAAGCTGATGTAAACAGATGCCAAATAACACACCTTAAATTCTCTGATGTGTGGATGATCACCCAGCTCATACGTGTCGCTCCTCATCCGCTTGGAATACTGAACCGTCAGTGGGAGATGGAGTACACCGGCGGGACGGTACTCCTCAGTGTGGTAATCCATGTTGACGGTACAGGTGAACTGTCAATGAGGGAAAGAGTTTTTTTTTTTTTTTTTATGGAAGAAAGAAGGGACCAAAGGCTAGGAGCCCACAAACCGTTGCATTCAAGAAAAAAACAAAAGCAATACAAAAGAGAACCAAATTCAAGATCCGTTCATTTCGAGTTACAGCTTGTCTGTGTTCATATAATGGAACTAAAAGTCATGGCTGCATGAAATTCCATGAACTTTAGTTGTGAGGTGGGAATGACTCTCCTTGGTTACCAGCCAATATATAATTTATCTTTCAGTCTGAATACACTTGTCCTGCAACAGAGGTGAAAGAAGCAGGTCTCCCATAAGCTGAATTAAAAAATATATAAAAACAGCACTTGGGTTAAAGGGGTTTAGGAAAATGGTATGTAATGAAGGTGTTAATGAAGGTTGTCACAAACTGAATAACTTTGTGAACAGTTGGGTAGGGACACCTTCACGTGGTGGCAGTGATATAACCACCTGGCTCCACTGCCTAAACTCCTTCCCCATCCTCCAAATAGAGGAGTGTGCATTGCAGGGGAAAGACACCTTTGACTTACAGCACTCCAGTCACAGGACAGGGCAGGAGAAGAACAACATAACCAGGAACTGTCTAGTTATATCAGTGTTACCATGTGAAGCGTCTCTCTCTCTCTCTCTCTCCATCACTGAAAATAATTAAAGCACACACACACACACACACACACACACACACTAGAAATGTAGTGATAAAATACTGTATATAAAAGTGGAAGTGCAGGAAGTGCATAAATTACTGGAAACTCAAGATGTAAGGAAAGCCCCAGGACCAGATGGAATCTCTAATTGGGTACTGAAGGAATGCAGAGAACAACTGGCGGATAAGATTCACAGTTTAATTGTGTGTTCTCTGGAAGAGGGGAAAGTGCCTCATGAATGGAAGAGGGCAAATGTGGTACCAATTTATAAGGGAGGAAACAAGGAAGCACCCCTGAATTACAGACCAGTGTCCATGACCAGCATGGTCGCAAAATTGTGCAAGAGAATCCTGAAAGACAGATGGATAAAATATCTGGAAGAGATGAATATTTTGGCTGAAAGTCAGTTTGGGTTCAGAAGTGGAAGGTCGTGTGTTTCCAACTTGTTGAGCTTTTACTCAAGAGCAATTGATGTGCTACAGGAGAGAGAGACAGCTGGGTAGATTGTGTGTATCTAGATCTGGAGAAAGTTTTTGACAAGGTACCCCACAAGCAACTAATGTGGAAAATGGAGCACACAGGAGGACTGAAGGGAAACCTCCTGGAATGGATGGGAGGCTTTTTGAGAGACAGACAAATGAGGACAGTAATAAAGGACAAAATGTCTGGATGGAGGGAAGTAACAAGTGGAGTCCCACAGGGCTCGGTGTTGGCACCAGTGATGTTCCTGATTTACATAAACGATATGGTAGATGGAATGAACAGTTATGGAAGTCTGTTTGCTGATGATGCAAAGATCTTGAGGAAAATAGAAGTTGACGAAAACTGTAAAATGCTGCAGGAGGATCTGGATAGGACACAGCATTGGAGCCGGATGTGGGAAATGAAATTCAATGCAAAAAAATGTAAAATATTGGAAATGGGCAAAAGTACCAAGAGGCCATCACTGAATTATCTGATGGGTAATGAACCAATCACAAAAGTAAGAGAAGAGAAAGATTTGGAGTGCTGGTCCGGGATAGTTTGTCACCAGAAAAACACATTAACAAGATAGTTAGAGGGACGTACAATCTCTTGACAAACATACGAATGGCATTCCATTACATGGATGAGGAAATGATGAAAAAATTGATAGTGGCCATGATCTGCCCCAGGATGGAATATGCGGCAGTAGTGTGGTGCCCACACAAAAAGAAAGATATAAACAAGATCGAGAGAATACAAAGAACAGCAACCAAGATGGTCCCCAGCCTGGCAGATCTGTCGTACAGAGAGAGGCTGGAAAAGCTGGACCTGCCTTCCCTAGAAGAAAGGAGAGAGAGGGACGACATGATTGCAGTGTTCAGGGCCATGATGGCAATATATAAAATTGAAAAAAATGATCTATTTGTATGGGATGGGTGAGTAACAAGAGGACACAGAATGAAACTGAAAAAACCATGCTGCTTGAAGGATATCAAGAAATACAGCTTTCCATATAGATGCACAGACCTGTGGAATAGCCTGGACAAAGAGATCGTCCAGTCTTAAAACTTAAACGAGTTCAAAGCAAAATTTGACAATGCGAAAAAGAGACAGGACCCCATGATTTTTTTTTTTTTTTTTTTTTTTTAATGCGAGGAAGAAGGAACCAAAGGCCATGAGCCCGCAGTAACGGTTCCCTCCAAGAGAAAAACAAAATACAATAGAGAGCCAAATTCAAGATCAGATCAATTTGAGATGCCTGGACACACTGCGTTTGAAAGACTGGAGATCATAGGCAGCAGGAAGTACAGACAGAGGGAGACAGTTCCAGAGCTGACCTGTTGCATAAATGAAAGACTGGGAGTAACGGTTAACTCTTGCATTAGAGAGTTGGACAGAAAAGGGATGAGAGTTTGCTGCCAGACGGGTGCTACGCGCCCGTCGTAGAGGTGGAGGAATGCAAGCAGACAGTTCAGAGGAGCAGTGACCATTAAAGTAGCGATAGAAAAGAGATAAAGATGCAACAGTGCGGCGAAGAGACAGAGGTTGAAGGGAGTCAGTAAGAGGAGGAGAGTTAATGAGACGAAAAGCCTTTGACTCCACCCTATTGAGAAGAGCTGTATGTGGGGAGCCTCTCCACACATGAGAGTTGTACTCCACACAGGGGCGGATAAAACCCTGTATAGAGTCAACAATTGTGCAGGGGTAAAGAAAGAGCGGAGTCGGCTTAGCACACCCAATCTCTTGGAAGCAGATTTTACAAGAGATGTAATATGATCTTTCCAAGATAAGTCCCGAGTAAATGAAACCCCAAGCATGTTCAAGGATGATGCAGGATTAAGCTGAATATTATTAAACATTAGTGGGTATACCTGTGGAAGATTTTGTCGGGTTGATAGGTGTAAGAACTGAGTCTTAGATGCATTAAAGACAACCATATTATTTTTACCCCAGTCAGAGATACGAGCCAAGTCAGACATTAGGTGTGCCATAGCCTCATCCCTTGTTTCTTGAAGTAACTGTTGAGACGGGCGTTGCGGGAACCGAATGGAAAGGTGAAGGGTGGAGTCATCAGCGTATGAGTGGATAGGGTTAGATGTACAGCGTAGAAGATCATTGATGAATAAAAGGAAGAGAGTTGGTGATAGGACAGAGCCCTGAGGAACACCACTGTTGATAGATCTAGGAGAAGAACGATGGCCGTCTACAACAGCGGCTATAGAACGACCAGAAAGGAAGCTAGCGATGAAGGCACAGATAGAAGGATAGAAACCGTAGGAGGGCAGTTTGGAAATTAAAGATTTATGCCAGACTCGATCGAAAGCCTTTGAGATGTCAAGTGCAATGGCAAAGCTTTTGCCAAAGTCCCGAAAGGAGGATGACCAGGAGTCTGAAAGGTAGGTGAGAAGATCGCCAGTGGAGCGTCCCTGACGGAACCCGAACTGACGATCGGAAAGAAGGTTGTGATAGGAAAGATGCCTTGAAATTTTTCTATTAAGAATTGACTAGAAAACTTTTGAAATACAGGACGTTAAAGCAATTGGATGATAGCTGAAGTGTTGGGAGTGGTCACCCTTCTTTGGGACTGGCTGAATGAGAGCAAACTTCCAGCAAGAAGGAAAGGTACAAGTTGACAGACAAAGACGAAAGAGTTTGCCTAGGCAGGGTGTAAGCACAGAAGCACAGTTCTTGAGAACAACAGGAGGGACCCCATCAGGCCCATATGCCTTGTTAGTACTGAGGCCAGTGATGGCAGAAAATACATCAACTGAAGAAATTTTAATGTCAGCCATGAGGAAGTCAGAAGGGGGAAGTGATGGAGGAACAGCACCGGAATCATCTAAGGTGGAATTGGAGGAGAAAGTCTGTGTGAAGAGATCTGCTTTATCAGTAGAAGAAATAGCTACAGAACCATCAGAGTAGAAAAGAGGAGGGAAGGATGATGAGGTAAAGTTGTTAGAAAGATTTTTGGCAAGGTGCCAGAAGGAGCGGGAAGAATTCGAGTTGGAGAGTTGAGAGCATTTAGTATGGATGAAATTATTTTTAGTAGAGCGAAGAACAGACTTAGCACGATTCCGGGCAGAAACGTAAAGATGATGTGATTCAGGGGTGGGTTGGCTCCGGTACCTTTTGTAGGTCTTCTCCTTGTTGCGGACAGCATTAGAACAAGCGTGATTAAACCAAGGCTTTCCTGCGTTAGTCAAAGGATATGAGAAAGGAATGTATGCTTCCATGCCCGAGAGAATAACCTCCATAATGCGCAAGGCACACTCAGATGGCTCACGGCCATGGAAGCAATAATCATTCCAGGGAAAATCAAAGAAGTACTGCCTGAGGGCCTCCCAGTCCGCGGCTCCAAAATGCCACAGACGACATTTCGCTGGAGGGTCCACAGGGTGTAGCTCATTTCCTGTATATCACAACTAGGTAAATACACACACACACACACACACACACACACACACACAAAATATCTATCTATCCATCTATCTATTGCCAGATGCCTTGATCCCGCAAAAGGTGGCCGCAGACAAAACGCCTCCATGTCGCCCTGTCTCCCACCATTTCATTGCCCAGCTCCCAGCTCACACCCCCCTCTCTCATGTACTTCTCCACTCCATTCCTCCATCTTATCCTCGGCCTCCCCCTCCCTCTTCTCCCCTCCACCTCACTCACATACACTCTTCTCGTCAGTCTCTCACTCTCCATCCATAAAAGGTTCGTCAGCAGAAGTGTCAGCAATTTCAACCCTGTCATCATCCATTATATTACCCATCCGCAGACCACAGCTCCTTAAAAAGTGCAAGGTTCTGAGCTGCCTCTTAAATGATTCAACACAAGTCCATTACCAGCCATGCAACAAACAAATACTATCTATCTATCTATCTATCTATAGCCCGACACCCTAATCCCACAAAAGGTGGCTGCATACAAAACGCCTCCAAGTCACTCTGTTACCCACCATTTGACTGCCCTCCCCCAACTCACTCCCCTCTCCCTCATATATTCCAACCCTCCATCTCATCCTCCACTCACATCCATCTATCTCTCCACTGCCAGACGCCTTAATCCCATACGGGGTGGCCAGAAACAAATTGTCTCCACATCACCCTGTCCCCCACCATTTCACTGCCCTATTCCCAATTCACACTCCCCTCTCTCATATACCTCTCCACTTTACCCCTCCATCTCATCCTTGGCCTTCCCCTCCCTCTCTCCTCCTCCTCCTCCTCCTCCTCACTCACCTACACTCTCCTCATCAGTCTCTCACTCTCCATCCTCTCCACATGGCCAAACCACCTCAATTTGTTCCTCCTAACATTTCCTATCACATCCACATCCAAACCACAATGCTCCTTCACATCCTCATTTGTCAGTCTGTCTTTCCATGTGACTCCACATGCTCCTCTCAAAGAACTGATTTCCACTGCTCTTACTCTTGACTTGTGTCCCTCCAACAAGGTCCAAGCTTCACTTCCATACGTTAGAGTTGGTATCACAATACTGTCATGTAGTAACTCTTTCATTTCCATGTTCACTTCCATGTTTCCTATCACTGCTCTCAAGGAACCAGCAACCTTTCTTCTCTGTTGTACCCTTTCAAGCACTTCACCCTCCAAACTTCCATCTTTTAACTTCCAACTTCTAACTACTATAATTAAATCACTGACAACATGAATCCTACACTGACACAAATGAATATAGTTAGGAAAAATGTAGTATGCAAAGGAATCCAGAGTTATTACAAAGAACTGTACTTTTCGCAAGCATGAACACCTCATCATCCCCATCCAATTTTCCACAATTACAAATGAGGTGGACTGGATCCAATGACAAGCAAAGGAAAACACAAAAGTGAGAGGAACTATACACCCAAAGCTCAATGAACAGGCCCATACATTCATTCATTTATCATTCAAGCCTTCTAAATTCTTGGCTTCATCCTACTGAAAACAGTGACAGGCGATATACTTTACATTCTTACCTTAGTGTCACAACAACCGTGAGGCAGAACCCTTGTCCTATGAACCTCAATATATACACTCTTTCTTCCAATTCATTTCTATTCTTCAATCCTTTTGCCTCATAAATTTTCACATTTGTTTTTTTCACAAATTTCTTTAAAATATTAAGCTATTTCCTTTGCCTTCCACCCTCACATTCCATCTACACTTTTCATCACTGACATCCTATTTATTATCTTGACAGATCCATACAGTACAACATAAAACTCTTCCACCCATTTACCTGAACATTTACTTACTCCTCATCTTTTTAGAAGTTTTATTTCATTTCATTTATAAAGGCTGTCCATATTTTTTATCCAATTCAAAGGGATTTTTGTAAGCAGCATGTGTTAGGAGTGTATGTTGTATGGTAGTGAGACCTGGGCAGTAAAGGAAGAGGATACTCATTTCAACCGTAAGGAGATGACAATGATTAGACATGCAGTGTGTTCTTGAATGCAAGGCCTTGGGGGGTGGAAGGCTAGGATTATGACTGAATAGTTGAAAGGAAGGTTGGGACTTGAATGTATTGGTGTTTTAATGAAGAGGGGTAGACTGAGATGGTTTGGGCAGGTTGAGAGGATGGAAGATGACAGCTGGATGAGGAAGGTGAAAAGTGTGAATGTCAGGAGTGGGGCTACGAGAAAGACCAAAAAAAAAACCTTGGATGAAGTCACAATGCAACATCAGGGATAAGAGACTGAACAGCGAGGCTCCCAGAAACCGTGCAGTGTGGAAAGCTGCTATTAGGTAACCAAGGCCAACACATGCAAGCAAGTTGGAGCTTTTACAAACGATATGGCGATCCAATCTAAGCAAGCCACAATCTTCATGAGTCATCTCACAACCACTGCTGTCACTTCTAACTTTTCTGATACAGTACTCACACCATATACTACTGTGCTGGGAAAAAAAAAAAAAAATGATGTTTGTGGCAGGTGGGGACACTCACCATCCACTCACTCCATGTAGTGCTGCTCTCAGGTGTCTGCTCTTTCCTCTCCTCCTTCCTTCTTTCCTTCCATCCTCTTCTGTCTTTCTTTACTTCATTCTTTCCTCATCCTCATTTAGAATCTCTAATTTACCTAGAAAATTATGACATCATTGGCATCACAGAGTCCTGGATTAACACATCTGACCGTGACTTTCTAGCGGAATACTCACTAACAGGGTACAATATTTTCAGCTGTGAGCGACCACATCGAGCTGGTGGCGGTGTTTTACTATATGTGAAAACTAGTCTCCATCCCCTTGTGCTATCCAAACCCAGTATTACCAACATAGATGCCAGTTATGTTCAGCTAAGTATTAATTCACACAAAATAAATATATGTCTCATCTATCGTCCTCCAGCACAGTCAACTGAGACAGATGAAAAACTTTATGATCAAATTGCGGAAATTTGTTGTCAAGAGGATAGCGTAATTTTTGGAGACTTTAATCTACCGGTAACAAAGTGGGGTGAACCACTGACAGCACACTCAGGACAAGAGCTTTATATGAATCTTCAAGAAAGCGCCCTTTCCCAACAGGTAGAATACCCAACAAGAGGAAACAATATCCTAGACATCATCTTGACTACAAATGATAACCTAGTCAACAACGTTGAAATAGGACCTGAGTTTAGTTCCAGTGATCATCGAACTATACAGTTTAATATTACTACTGAAAAAGTAAAAGAAACGGAGAGCAAAGAAAAGGTCCCAGATTATCGTAGAGCTAATTTCAACAGGCTCAGAGCGCTACTTGCAACTGCAGATTGGAATCAAATGTCTGAAACCGATGACATAAACCAAGCATGGGAAATATTCACCGAAAAATTTAATGAAGTGGTAAAGTCATGTGTGCCACTACGTAACAGACGTCCAGCTGGAAATAGTAAGCCAAAGTGGTGGTCCAGTGAAATAAAAAGTAACTTAATAGCCAAAAAACAGGCATACCATAAATATAAAGCTACACAAAATAATGATGATAAATTACAGTACGATAATCTACGCCGCACATCGAAAAGGCTTATTAAACAAAGCAAAAGAGCACTGGAGATCCACATTGCTAATACGTGCAAATCAAATCCTAAAGAATTTTACAGTTACATTAGAAAGAAAAAGGTTATGACTACATCAATAGGTCCTCTAGAAACAAACAATGGCAAACACACTGAAAATGAGGTCGAAATGGCAAACATTCTTAACGATTACTTTGCGTCTGTTTTTACAGTAGAAAACACCACCAGAAACCCACTGTTACCCACAAACCAAGCAAATAGCACCATAGGCGTACGGGACCCTTCTCATCTGGGGGGGCTGAACTCTCTCTGCCCGAAATATATTTTGCCTGTAAATCCAAGCAATTATATATATATATATATATATATATATATATATATATATATATGTGTGTGTGTGTGTGAAGGAAGAAACCACACTTCATGAAGACATTGCACATTTATTCTACACTATCTATCTATCTATATACCAAGGCTGCTTCCCCCAAGGAAAGAGAGGTAGCCGAGACAGGACGACTCACTCTCCATTTACTCATCCATTCAAACACATTCATTCGCATCTTAGCCCCAAAGGGGAGAACGGACAGATCCTCACCGCATCACACCGCACAAGGGTCAACTGCGCAATGCAAGCAGTGACATCCACAGCAGGGCCCGACAGCAGAACTGGTTTACCCCTGCCACATCATAACAGACCCATCCCCTTACCCGCACCTGACCTGACTAGCTGATCAGACCAAAAGCGGGAGAATATCCCCTCAGGGCTGCGTCATCACTTATTCATTCACAATTTCTCTCCATTTATTTCTGTCACGCACAGCCACTCTTCCTTGCTCAACAGACATCCCTCTCGCATCCAGCGCTCTCTTCACACTGTCCATCCATCCTATTCGTGGTCTTCCTCTCAGTCTTACACCTCTCACATCAGATCTAGTTATCTTTTTCACCAATCGCTCATTATCCATTCTCTCCATATGCCCAAACCATTGCAACACCCTCTGCTCAACTCTACCAGCCATCTCCCGAACAACTCCAGTTCTCCTTCGCACTTCATCATTTCGCACTCGATCCATACGCGTCACTCCACACATACTCCTCAGACATCTCATCTCCATTACATTCAAACTTTTCCTCTCTGCTACACCCATATTCCATGTTTCAGCCCCATATAACGCAGTCGGTACCACAACACCCTCATACAGCCTTCTCTTTACATCCATTCTAAGCGAACGACATTTAAACACTTTTTTCATTCCTCCCAGCACCTTTCCTACTTCATTAATTCTAAACTTCACTTCTGCATCTATTCTTCCATCCACAGCAACATGTGACCCTAGATATTTAAAACAATCTACCTCCTCAAGCAACTCACCATTCAAAACTATATTCATCCCCCTACCATCTATCAACCTCGTACACTTCATCACTTTACTCTTATTCTCATTTACTTTCAATTTCCTCCTTTCACACACCCTTCCAAACTCCTCTACCAACTGTCTCAATTTCTCCTCTGAATCAGTCACCAATGCAGTATCATCTGCAAACAGCAGTTGCTTCAGATTCCACTCTCCTCCATCAACATTTACCAGACTCAGACCACCTAAAACTCTTGCATTCACCTCCCTTACAACACCATCCATGTAAATATTAAACAACCAAGGCGACATCACACATCCCTGTCGCAGCCCCACTCTCACGGGAAACCAATCACTCACAGCATTTCCCACTCTTACACACGCTCTACTATTTACATAAAAACTTTTCACCCCTTTTAGTAACCTACCATCAAGTCCATACAATCTTAAAACAGTCCACAAAGCCTCCCTATCAATTCTATCATACGCTTTCTCTAAATCCATAAATGCCCAAAACACATCCTTGCCTTTCGCTAAATACTTTTCACACACTTGTCTCACAGCAAACACCTGATCAACGCATCCCCTCCCTCTCCTAAAGCCACATTGCTCATCACTAATCACTCCCTCTGTACCCTCTCTAACTCTCATAATTAACACTCTACCATACACTTTACCTACAACACTCAACAGACTTATACCCCTAAAGCTAGTACATTCATACTTATCACCCTTGCCTTTATACAACGGGACCACACAAGCACTTGCCCAGTCAATTGGCACCATACCTTTCTCAAAGCACACATTCAATAATCTTACTAACCAGTCAACAATAGTCACTCCACCACCCTTCAGGCATTCCACAGCACACCCATCCATACCTGCAGCTTTCCCTGTTTTCATCTCCTTTACTGCCTTCTCCACTTCCTCCTTCGTGATCAAAGAATCATTCAACTCTCCCAACACATTTATTCCTTGCACCCTTCTATCTGCCACAATCTCAGCCACGTTTTCCTCCTCTACATTTAACAATCTTTCAAAATACTCTGCCCATCTCTTCCTTACTGCATCCATCTCAATTAACATCCTTCCATCCTCTGCTTTTACTCGTTCTTCCTTCCCAGACTCTCCCTTTCGCACCCTTTTCACCTCCTTCCAAAACATTTTCTTATTCTGTTGAAAATTCTCTGTCAGCCGCCTACCCCACCTCTCATCTGCTGCCACTTTAGCATCACGCACAGCCCTTCTCGCTCTATTCCTCTTTTCCTTATACCTTTCATATGACATCTCATCCTTCCTCTGCAGCCACACTTCATATGCACGTCTCTTCTCAGCCACAGCCATACTTACTTCCTCGCACCACCATTCACTTCCTTTTCTTACACCACCACCCACACGTCTCACACACCATGTAAAAATGAAGGTTAACTGAACTGCTAAATTTCACCCACATTTATAAGTATTACATAAAACCTACAGTATAAAATTGAACTGAGTAATTAGTATGGGTTATACTTTTTAATATAATATACTAAATAAATAATAAGTGTTACTGAAATAAATTGCAATGGTTGAATGGTATAAATATAGTAATTATTAAAAATTGCAGTAAATTATAGTTCACCTTCATACTAAATTAAAACATGATTAGAAGAATAAAGTGCTTCTTTTCCTATCCATAATAAAGTTAAGATATACAGAAAAAATCAAGTTAGAAAAAATATTTTTCACGTCCCTTTCTTTTTCCAAAAACATCTATAATTTTGTCCATATCTTCTTCAATCACTCTAGTAGCATATTCTCTTTCTATGTTGATAAGTGCTAGGCAGCTAACTCTTGCTTGACCCATGGTGCTGCGAAGGTAGGATTTCAGCTTATGAAGTCCACTGAAAGACCTCTCTGCTGAACATGAAGTAGCAGGGATGACAGCCAAAAGAGATACAACTTTCATGAACTCGGGTACCATTTCTGACAGTTCATTTTCGTCTAGAAACTGGACAAAATCTGATGCTGTCTTGAGGAAGACACCTTGTCGCCTTTGCTTAAATTTAAAGAAAAGTCTCTGTTCTGCTTCCATCAGATCCTTGTCCAGGCCATAAAAGTTTGCAACTAGTTCATAGTCACTTTGTGATGGTGAATCACTTATTGCAATGGCACCAAGAGCACACAGAACATCTTGATCATTACCCTTGAAACGAACTTCCAGTTCTGACAGGACTTTGTCCATTGAATTGTAATAAGTGTTGACACGATGATGCTGTACTGGTGTCAGTGGTTGGGCATCCATCCCTGTCAATTCTCCTACAAGGGCTTGCAATCGACGAGATGGGTTTTTTTTCGAGGTATCCGTGCATCACAGAAGTTGAATCTTGTGTTTTCAATCCAAGATTTTATGTTTTGGCTGATTTGGTCAGCCCTTTGCCAGATCTTGTCAAAGCTATCATCATTACGACATTCTCCCAATGTCCTGATGGTAAGATCTGCATTTCGGCGAGCAGTGATGACATCCATATTTTTGGACTGTAAGTATCTATTTGTCTGCGGCCACCCTTTGCGGGATTAGGGCGTCGGGCTATAGATAGATAGATAGATAGAAGTATCTGTTCAGACTGTTGGTGTTTGAAAGAATGACTTTGAGGATACAGAGTCCAAGAATGAACTCAAAGTCACAGATTGCAGAAAGAAGTGCACGACCATCAGAGTATGTCTTGGGATCTTTATCATCTGCTAGCTGAATGAGAGCTTTTACAATTCTCTCAATTTGCTCGTGAACACTTTTCACGGCTTCCCACCTGCATGACCATCGTGTGATACTTAAGGATTTTAAAGAATAAGTCCGGGTATGTGTCACTGTGCAGCTTCCACTCAAGCCCTGAGCAAACTGGCGGGCGGGACTTGGGGACTCTGCCGACGCATAGTGTGTACTTGTTCTCCGTCCTAGACACGTACAGTTTATGACTTATGAGCCTGTCCACTATTACGTAATTTACGAACGGACGGTACGGACACGAGCATCCAGCTCAGCCTGTCAACACTGGCTGATAGTTTATTTATAAACAGTAAGAACTAAGAAATATTTTTAAAAAGTACAGAAATGGACCGTTATGGCATTTCGTTTTTTAAGGGAAAAGTACAATTTCATATATGAAAAGAAAAAACACTCAAGGGCAGGATTTAGCTCACGATCCGCCAGTTGAATAGCCCTGCTACATTGGCTACTCTGCCCGAAAAATTTGTGTCTGCCCAAATCTTGGGGGGGCTGCAGCCCCCCCAGCCCCCCTGGCTCGTACGCCTATGAATAGCACAGTCCTTAGTAACTATGCTATCCATAATAATGATATCCTTTCAGCCATAAATAGTACGGACATAAACAAAACCCCTGGCCCCGATAAAATATCACCGAGAATTCTCAAAGAAGCAAAACATGAGTTACTGCTGCCACTCTCTGTCTTATTCAATAAATCATTAAGTACTGGGAAAGTTCCACACAAATGGAAACTAGCAAATGTAACACCAATTTTCAAAAAAGGAAATGAGTCGCACCCAGGAAATTACAGACCAATCAGCTTAACATCAGTAGTGTGCAAGTTAATGGAAAAAATCATAAGAGATAAAATAGTTAATTATCTAGAAGAAAATAATATAATTAAAGACTCGCAACATGGATTCAGACATCGTCGTTCATGCTTAACTAACTTACTGGACTTCTTCCATGATGTTTACAAATCATACGATGACTCAAGAGCAGTAGATATAATTTACCTCGACTTTCAGAAAGCATTTGCCACTGTCCCTCACAAGCGTCTCATGAGAAAAATAGAAGCACATGGAATAAAAGGAAAGACGCAAAAATGGTTACAAGACTGGCTGTCAGACCGAAAACAGCGAGTTGTGATAAACAGAAAGGAATCCAAATGGCGTAATGTGATCAGCGGCGTTCCCCAAGGCTCAGTACTTGGACCGATACTTTTTATTATCTATATAAATGACATTGATGAGGGTCTAAATTGTAAAGTATCCAAATTTGCAGATGATACTAAAATAACCAGTAAAGTCACTTCAAAATTACAGTGGCAGCAGTTACAAAATGACCTTAATACTTTAGCAAGCTGGGTAGAAAAATGGCAAATGAAATTCAACACAGAAAAATGTAAAGTACTTCATATTGGAAGTAACAATGTACATGCAAATTACAAAATGAACAATATTCAGTTATCAAGTACAGACAGTGAAAAGGATCTTGGTGTGATAATATCAAATGACCTAAAACCAAGCAAGCAGTGTACCGATGCGGTTAAAATTGCAAACAAGCTAGTGGGTTTTATTGGAAGAACTTTCGAGTTTAAATCGGAAAAAGTCATACTTGCCTTGTACAACTCGCTAGTGCGCCCCCATCTTGAGTATTGTGTGCAATTCTGGTCTCCGTACTACAGAAAGGACATTGAAAAATTAGAGAAAATTCAGCGAAGAATCACAAAAATGATACCACGACTTAGAAACAAACCATATGAGGAACGCCTTGAAGAACTTAAATTATTTAGCCTAATGAAGCGCAGGTTAAGAGGGGACCTTATTGAAGTTTTCAAAATCATGAAGGGATATGACAACTTAGACATGAATAAATATTTTGATATAGACCGGTCGAGTCAAACCAGAAGTAATGGCTGCAAAATCATGGGAAAGCGATTCCAATCCCACCAAGGAAAATACTTCTTCTTTAACAAAGTTGTAAATATCTGGAACAGATTACCCTCAGATACCGTGAACAGTATCTCAACTGAGACATTCAAAAACAAATTAGGCAAGTATTTGCACGAAAATCCTCAGCTGACTCTTTTTCTGTCCGAATAACTTGCTTTTATAGCTACGGTACATGTAAGTTCATGCCCCTTTAGTCTACAGGACACCCTGTAAACAATGTACCCGTACATAGTGTTGCGTCACGATATTATACATTTTCAATTTATTCGGTGCAAACAAAGCAATATAAGCACAGATTAGGATCTGCACAGATAACCCTGAGTTAACGGTCACCACTCTTACTTTCGACCTGTGATGGGCTGTGGATCACTGAGGGTCCATGTTAGTCAAGTGACCACCATTGGGATTTTTTTAATGTAGCAGGGGTCACTGCTTCAGGATGAAACTTGTGTACTTGTCCCATATGGGAGAGTTCCCTGTCTCAGTGGAGTGAACAGAGCTAGGGCCTGATTGACTGCTGCCTACCTTAAAAGCGCCAGGCGAGGCTGCCGCACCACCCCTAAACATCCACACAGTGCAGTCCCCTCGTGTCTACAGGACACCCCGTAAACTTAACATAGCGTCACGTCACGTCATTATACGTTTTTCGATTTACCCAAAGCAAATGAGGTAATATACAGTAAGCACAGATTAGGATCTGCACAGATAACCCTGAGTTAATGGTCACTACTTTTACTTTCGACCTGTGATGGGATGTGGATCACTGAGGGTCCCTGTTAGTCAAGTGACCACCATCGGGATTTTTTTAATGTACCAGGGGTCACTGCTTCAGGATGAAACTTGTGTACTGTCCCACATGGGAGAGTTCCTTGTCTCAGTGGAGTGAACGGAGCTATTGCCTGATTGACTGCTGCCTACCTAAAAAGCGCCAGGAAAGGTTGCCGCACCACCCCTAAACATCCACTCTGTGCATTGCACATCCACACTGTGCACTGTGCAGTCCCCTTTTATCTAAGACACCCGTCCTATATACTTTTCAATCTCCCCAGTGCAAAGAAAGCAATATAAGCACAGATTAGGCTCTGCACAGATAACCCTGAGTTAACGGTCACTACTCTTACTTTCGACCTGTGATGGGCTGTGGATCACTGAGGGTCCCTGTTAGTCAAGTGACCACCATCGGGATTTTTTTAATGTACCAGGGGTCACTGCTTCAGGATGAAACTTGTGTACTTGTCCCACATGGGAGAGTTCCTTGTCTCAGTGAAGCAAACGGAGCTAGGGCCTGATTGACTGCTGCCTAACTTAAAAGCACCAGGCAAGGCTGCTGCACCACCCCTAAACATCCACACTGTGCAGTGTGTAGCTTCCACGGTATGTCCACAGACTTCCCATTAACTCAATGTAACCGGTTTATAATGTCAAGCCGTAACTATTATTTTATTTGTTTACTTTCTCTTTCAGGTTACTCTATCGGGTAGCTTATAGATAAAGTATTATAGAATGTGACTTTTCCCTTCCAGTGTTTCCTATAAAATTTCCATGTCAGTTTTTCCATGCTGCATGGTGGTTTTTCTCACTTTTTCCTGGAGGGTTTGGTGGTGGGGGGGAGCCTTCTTGCTTTACTATCCTTATCATTCAACATGTAGAGTTAGATCTTGTAGTCATAGTTTTCTCTAACAAGCAGCCTCGAAAGGACCATAAGGTCTGTTGCTGTTTGCTTTCCTGTGTAATCCTGTGTGAGGGTGACTTTACACTTCCTCTTCTGTCTTTTTTTCATTCACTCTTTCCTCTTCCTTCTGCCTATGGATGACTACACTGAGTGACAAGCCAAATTGTGTCCTGTACACCAGGAAACCATTTACTATGCTAGGTGGTAACCATATAACCAACTTATGGCGCCTGGTGGTTTAGTGGGTAATTACGGAGCTCCAATCGGATAGAGGCGGTGAAGGTTTGTGTCCAAGGGATGGTTGGGGTTTACTGCTCAAGTAATTCCACTCAACGATGAGTGAGGCTGGTCACTCTCATCTTAAATGTCAGGACCAACTTGCCTCGCCCCGGGCTCCTACCCTCCTCATGGGGCAACACAGGATTGGATGATGGGTGGATGGACGGTTCACATTTATGTCTGAGAACACAACAGCACAAACCAGTACTGATTTTCATCCTACTATTGTTGTACCTGATCATTATAACCCATTCCACCCATAGGCAATTTATAATTCATTCTTGCCATCACTAGGAAATATCATTAAGCTTCGGACACACTTTCCCCATCAGAGAGGTCAGATATAGCCTTAATTAACCCCTTGTCTATTAGTGGGACCTCCTAAGGTGAATAAAATTACCTAGCTGTGGCAAGTACTGTGTGAACTACCATAAAGTTACTATACTGAAGGGGTTAATCATCTGATGGAAACACCCAGGATCCACAGGCTTACTCTGACTGTATCATCATCATTACCCAATGGCTTATATTACACAAGGTGGGAAAAATCTACAATGAATCATTTAAGAATGTAAGTCCCCAGTACAACCTCTTCTGTGTCAGAGGAGGTACAAAAACCTTGCAATCTGTACAAGTGTTAGGCAGTGGGGTCACTATACCCCTACACCAATACATGGCATACACATTGTCACACCCCACTACCTGTACCCTCCTCCTAGGGTACCTCATACCCATACTTCCAACTGTCAGTCTTGCTGAGGAAACAAGTTCAAACCACTTTGTGCATGTGTTAAGATGGGGTAAACTCAAGGAATAGACTGTAATCAACTGAAGCCTTGAAATGAGTACTGTACAAGTGCCTAAAAACTGGTAGACAGTTTGGTCAGATTGTGTATGACTGGCCTACATGCCTTATTCAGCTGGGCTGGGCCTTCACTGCTGCTGTAATAGATGTTCAGACATGCTCCTACTCTAATGCAGTCAATCAAATAAGTATCACACTGGGGGGGGGGGGGTACAATGATATCCCAAATTATCAGCATAGCTTGAGAAGTTCCAAGGAGATCAATCTATTAACACTGGAATATGTATATGATAATAATACTGACTGGAAAATGCCACAAGCAAACATTATATGACATCCTAATGAAGGCAGGTTTATCAATGTGGGGAAAAAATCATGAGGTATTTTTCAGTAGCCATTCATGTTGTGTCCCACTGACTGACTGAGGTCCCACTGACTGACTGACTGACTGTACATGAGTCTTACACGAAAACCTGGACTGAGTATACAAAATTGTCATTAACATCCAGGCCTGAGGAATGTACAGTGCAGTGGATACTCACACAGAAACATGAGGGCAGCTGCCAATGACATTCTCATTAACAAACAGAAATGTAAAGGTGAAAAAAAAAAAAAAAATCAGTAAGCATTCATTAAACCATTTTTCATGAGAGCTGGCCTTCTTTTCCACCATGGTCAAATATCAATACTCCTCCTCCACTCAAAAACAATGTCCTGGGAAACAAGTGGTTATCCTCGTGTATGAACTGAGGTCCAGCCTCACTGTCAAACTGAACTGTGTATGAGCTAACACCACATTCCATAAGCTTTCAGTCCAGTCAAGACTGTCAATTCAAACTGTGTGTGTGTGTGTAAAGGGGCTTAATCTCATCCATCTAAAGCTTTTTTTTCTGCTTCCACATTACTTTATTCAATTTAGGAAACTGTTCAAACAGGAGGGGTAGGATACCAGTTCAGAATTAATTAATCTCTTCATCAGTAGAGATCCTTCCAAAATAATAAGGATGTCCCTGGACTGAAGGGGTTAAGTCACTGTTCATGACAAACAGAACATCCTGTCCCAAGGTAAAGCACTGATTACAATCTTCCAGTATGCCTTCATTGCCACAATGTCTTTTGTGTCTGATTCTGTTTACTGCCAGACAACCACCAGCCTAGGAGAGAGATTACAGTACAATGACTGGGTTAGCACCATCCTCATTAGCCTCTTCAGTATGATGACACCTTGATAAAGTTGTTCTGGCTATGAACAAACAAGTGTTTTCAACTTAAAAAAGGCATTTCATGGTGAAAGGGCAGAGTCTCTTTCCATACTACCCACCTTACTCATGCTCACGTACTTTCTCAATGAGATGATACACCTCCGTGTACTCTGCCCATTCCTGGCCTAGGGTGGAGGCAGTCACGGTGTGTGGCAGCTTTGTACACCCTGATGAAAAAAGGATTTATTAATCTATGCCCTCTGGCAACCCCTTTTAACTTGTCAGTTGACATGTTAACAATATCTGCCTGGTCATATGAAAAGCAGATATAAATAATAGTGAATGAATGAATGAATGTCAAGCCCATTTCACTGGATATGCTGTTGTCTGCTCTTCTCTCCTGCGCTTTCTCTTTCCTTGCTTTCTGAACACTGCCTTCCTTAGGATGGTCAAAGAAATCTGGATGACGATGATGATACTCAATGATACTGACAGGTAAATCTATCACATGTGAACTCTTACATTTAAAAATCAAGTGCTGCTACAGTACTGACATACAGTAACTCCTAGAGAGTAATATCTCTAATTTGCATTATTATTATCATCATCATCATGACCCAGACCTCTCTTCCCACCTAAAGATGTGGTGAGGTAAGATCCTGAGAGCAAGAAGTAACCTGCAGGCCTGTGGAGTTGGAGTCGGGTGTTTTGGGTACCAACTCCACAGCCCTGGTAACCTGACAAAGGGAAATTAACCATAAGTAGTTGCTGCTGCTTAACCCAGGCCTGTCTGGCTGAGCAGACCCGTCAAACACAGGTAAGCCACTGCTTCTGTAGGGCCATCCCACAGACACAGTACAGCAGCTATATACACTATGTAGGGATCTGTCATGTCCTTCTGGCAGACAGCACCTCACCAGGGTCCTTCCCACAGTGAGGTGCAGGGAAATATAAGAAAGTCTGGCTTCTGGGTGGACACCACAGCTGCTTGGCTCCCTCTGGGTACCTGGCACCACTACATGTAGGCTCTTGTTAAGTCTGTCCATTATATAGGCCACACTCTCATTCACTCACCATTCACACCCCTAGAATCCTGACTCCACTTCACAGGCATAAACATCCATTTGTCAGTGTTTCATACCACCTATCACCTTGAGTCAGTCTGATCATTACAATTTTGCTGGGAAAGGACAGGGGTCCCAAACCTTAGTCATACAATCCTCCCTGACAGAATTCTGCCAACCAGCTCAATCCAGTTCCCTGGTCTCAACATTTTCCATAGCTCACTTTCTCTTTAATTTTTCCTTCATTATAATGGCAGATTGAAGAAACAGTGATTAAAAAATGTCAATAGTGCATTACAGAAAGTACCTTATTTTCTTCTGACCCTCACTCAATATTATAAGCTTTCAGTACTGTGCTATATTAAACGTTAAGCATACCACAATAATCAAAGGCATAAACGAGGGAAATTATAAGGAATTATTTTGGAAGAGCCAAAGAGAGGAAAATGGAACACCAGAATACTGTGAGGTGGGAATGAGATCAGGATGACAATGATTAAGACATGGTGGAATAAAGGGGTTATCAGATGTTGTACCGTTGTTTGCAAATGATACTGTGTTGTTGAGTGAAGACGAAGGGGAGCTGCAAGGCTTGGTGGATGAGTTAAGGAGAGTGTGTAAGAAACGGAATCTAAAGATGAATGTAGGGAAGAGTAAAGTGATGGTCTTTGAGAGAGGTGAAGTCAGTGAATGTACAGCAAGGTTGGATGGTGAGGAATTGGAAAATGTGAGTACGTTTAAGTACCTGGGTAGTGTGATGAGTAAGGATGGAGGTTTGGAGGGTGAAGTGCTTGAAAGGGTACAGCAGGGAAGAAAGGTTGCTGGTTCTTTGAAAGCAGTGATAAGAAGCACGGAAGTGAGCATGGAAGTGAAAAAGTTACTACATGACAGTATTGTGATACCAACTCTGACGTATGGAAGTGAAGCTTGGACGTTGTTGGAAGGGCACAAGTCAAGAGTGAGAGCAGTGGAAATGAGTTATTTAAGAGGAGTCTGTGGAGTCACATGGAGAGACAGGCTGACGAATGACGACATAAAGGAGCGTTGTGGTGTGGATGTGATAGGAAGCGTTAGGAGGAATACACTGAGGTGGTTTGGCCATGTGGAGAGGATGGAGGGTGAAAGACTGACGAGGAGAGTGTATGTGAGTGAGGTGGAGGGGGCAAGAGGGAGGGGGAAGTCGAGGATGAGATGGAGAGATGGGGTGGAGAGGTATATGAGAGAGGGGGGGGTGAGTTGGAAGCGGGGCAGTGAAATGGCGGGGGACAGGGCGACGTGGAGGCGATTTGTTTGTGGCCACCCCGAACGGGATTGAGGCATCTGGCAATAGATAGACAGATAGACAGATGTTGTACACTCATCACAGATTCCTCCAATACAGTATTTCATTTGTTCTATGTAATTATAACAATCAGTATGGTTATCACAAGAGGAAAAAAGGAAAAATGATAGCACATACTGTATGAAGCTACTTCAGTGACTGACAGCTTATTTTAACATCTGTGCAGAGCAGGGTATTGTTTTGCTTGGTGTGTGTCTATATATTTGTGTATCTATGTAAGCAGTATTAACCAGTTTCAATCCAATTTTAACCAAACTTGGTTCCAGGAAAGAGGGTCAGCAAAGGTGCTGACCTACTGTGTTGTGAACAATAAGTCATGGCTAGGTTAAGATCACACAGCAAGGTTAACGTAAACCATTTTTGATCAATTTAGACCAAACTTGGTGGCAGGGTTCAGGCCAAGGCAAACATGAAGGGATCTGAGTCTAATAACAATCAGTCAACAGTCAAGGTCACAGGGGAAAGTCAAAATTCAGTCTGTGTGTGTGTGTGTGTGTGTGTGTGTGTGTGTGTGTGTGTGTGTGTGTGTGTGTGTGTGTGTGTGTGTGTGTGTGTCTGTGTGTGAACAAACTGATTAAAACAATTCTGATGTAATCTGGTGGAAGGGTTGTCATATAAGGGATTGAGCTAAAGTTTTCTTAATACAACAGGTCAAAGGTCAGAGTTGCAAGACAAGGTCAACTTACAGTTTTTACCTGATTCTAATCAAAGTTGGTGGAGGGGCTCAGGGTAAAGCAAAGATGAGAAGATTTGATTTTGATAACAATCAGTCAAATATCAAGGTGATATTATTCTATAGATAAAGCTTGGTGGAACAGGTGAAGGACAGCCGAGGATGTTGGGATCTGATTCTAGGAACTATTGGATGAAAGCTGAGGTCACAAGGCAAACACAAATGTCTGTTCCTTAGACCAACTGTAGGAAATGTAGGGCATGGGTGTTGCACTCTGAATGCTTCTCCTGTCTCTAAATGACTATGTTCAACTACAGAAAGATCTCTTTTACTCAGGTGGTTTATTAAGGCTCTACCTAACCCCTCATGTTGGAACTGTTTCTTCCATGCTAAATGATTCTGGGAACAATCAGATGAAAGCTGTGGTCACAGGGCAAAGACAAATGTTTGTTCCTTAGACCAACTGTAGGAAATGTAGGGCATGGGTGTTGCACTCTGAATGCTTCTCCTGTCTCTAAATGACTATGTTCAACTACAGAAAGATCTCTTTTCTCAAGTGGTTTATTAAGGCTCTACCTAACCCCTCATGTTGGAACTGTTTCTTCCATGCTAAATGTAACGGCTTAAAGGTAAAAAGAATTAAGTAATCTGTGCATCATCAGAGTTAAGAGGTTCAGCAGGGGGTCATCAGGAAACCTCCAGTTAAAAGGGTTTGATGCAAGCTTGTTCAAAGGAAGATCTTGGCTGTTTTAAGCATTTCAGTGACTGAAGTTCCCTATAAAGTGGCTGGTATCAAGTCATTTTAAGCAGGTGAAGAAAACCTCTTAGAATTGTTCACTATGTTCAATTAATTATATGGTTTTCGTCATAGAGTGTGATCTCATGGATAAGGGACTGAATAGGGAAGCTGCCAGAGACCGAGCAGCGTGGATAGACATTAGGTGACCAAGGTCGACACATGCAAGCATGTTGGAGCCTTTATAAATGATACGATATGATACAAGTGACCTACACATGGTGTCACGGTGCACCCTGGGTGGAACAACTGCAGCATCCACTCAGGAGCCAGACTCTCATATTTCACTGCATCTCACAGTGGGAAGGACCCTGGTCTGATGCTGGTGAGGCACTGTTTGTAATATAGGGATGCCAGATCCCTACATGGTATGTACTGTGTTGCAATTGTGAGACAACCCCAAAGAAGCAGCTGCTTATCTGTGCTTAATGGGTCTGCTAGGCATGACAGACTAAAGTAAAGCAACAGCAATAACTTACATATACAGTACTGAAGAACTGTATATAAATATGCATTAAATATTCTAGTATTAAGAATGACTGCATAAAAGAGTAAAGGCTACCATGTTTTCAAAATAGCAGCCCAGCATACCTAGACAACAGGGTACATGCAAGTTATGGAACCCTTCAAGATATGACATGAAATCAACAACCCATTTTCTTCTGGGGTTCAAATAAGCACAGAACATCATACAGTGAGTCCTCGATATCCAAAAAACTTTCATAATACAAAATTTTGTATATCGGAACAATTTTCCCCATTGAAAAATACATATAAATGTGGGGGTGCGTCCCAGGACCCCCTCGGACCCCCCACCTAACCTTTACCCACTCTCTATTGAGAAGTAAGCAATACCTGTATACAGCTGTGGAGAAGGAGGTTGTCATATTCTTGTACATCTCCTTTTTCTTCGTCACAGTCCCAGTGGTGGAAACTCCAAGGCCTAAAGCACGCCCAATCTCCGAGACTCCCTGCCCCTCCTCATGGGGTCTTATAATTTCCAATTTCCTTTCCACCCAGTTGGTAAAGCAACCAACCAGAATACCTGATAATCCTGACCATAATGCCCATCTCTTGGATTTATTCTTGACAAATAATCCAGATCAATACAGGATAGAGGTACTGTCACCACTTGGATCCTCTGACCACAATCTCATCAAAGCCTCATTAGTTAACCCTCCCACACCTCACCGTTCTGAACCTATCAGGGTGACCCGATGGCACTTTGATAGGGCAAACTAGGATGGATTTAGAAATTATCTTGCTGACATTCCATGGCAGCCTTTCTTCTCTAGTGATCCCAGTTCTACCCAGTCCCATATTTGTGACTTACTACTAGCTGGTATGGATTTATTCATACCAAGTAAACAGTTCTCTAAAAGATCGAACTCTCCAAAATGGTTTGATGGCAACTGTGCCAGAGCAACAGCCCAAAAGTCATTAGCATATAACTCTTACTTAAAATCAAAAACATCTGAATCACTCTCCCAATTTAAAATTGCTAGAAATCATGCAAAAGCTGTATTAAATCTATCTAAATCAAACTTTCTTCAAAAGCAAGCATCAAAACTACTTAACAACCCTAATGACAATAGAATATTCTGGTCAACTCTTAATTCTTTCAATAATAACTTTAACAAGTCATCTTCCATTCCCCCACTGAAATCTTCAGATGGCAACATTACAAATGACCCACGTGGGAAAGCAGATATCTTTGCCAGAAACTCTACCATAGATGATACCAGCCAGAATGTCCCAGTACTAGAACTTGACTCTCCCGAAATTGCCCCACTTAAAATACAGACAAGATACGTAAAATCCATCCTAGACAATTTACCTACCAACAAAGCTCCAGGCCCAGATGGAATTCCACCGATTGTTTTGAAAATTCCCCTGAACTTGCCTCTGTTCTAGCTAAATTATTCAGACTATGCATACGTACTTCTTTATTCCCAAATTCATGGAAAGAAGTCAATATCCACCCAATTCCGAAGAAAGGAAGTTCGTCTGACCCCCCCGATTACAGACCAATAGCTGTCTCATCTTCTCTTGGTAAGGTATTTGAAACATTAATTAATAAGCAGGTGGAGATGGTCAGACGTGAAAGGACTGAACTTGCTGGTGAATCTCTTGAGTGTGTGGAAGAGTTTTGTTATTTGGGAGACATGTTGTGTGCTGGAGGTGGGGCTGGAGCTAGCTCTGTGGCTACGGTGAGAAGTGGTTGGAAGAATTTCAGGGAGCTCTTGCCTCTCCTGACATTGAGAGGGCTCTCCCTACATGCTAAGGGGTCTTTGTATGCAGCATGTGTTAGGAGTGTAATGCTGTATGGTAGTGAGACCTGGGCAGTGAAGGAGGAAGATATTCGCCGGCTCAGACGTACAGAAATGACAATGATTAGGTGGATGTGCAGTGCATCCCTGTGTCCAACGCCTGGAGGGGCTGGGTTTACAATGGAAGAGTTGAGAGGTAGGATGGGACTGGAGTGTATTGGTGTTGTGATGAGGAGAGGTAGATTGAGGTGGTTTGGACATGTGGAGAGGATGGGGGATGATAATTGGGTGAGGAAGGTGAGAAGTGTTAATATTGGGGGTGGGGTTATGAGGGGTAGACTGAGAAAGACATGGGACGAGGTCATTAAGTGTGACCTTAGGGTTAAGGGACTGAACAGGGAGGCTGCAATGGATCGTGCAGCGTGGAGAGCCGCCATTAGGTGACCAAGGCCGACACATGCAAGCATGTTGGAGCCTTTAAAAATGAAAAACGAAAACGAACTGTTAAACATCTTGAATCCAACGACTTAATTAGTGATAGACAATATGGTTTTTGCCACGAAAGATCCACCATTGACATACTCAATCTCCTAACTCATACCATCCATCAATCAATTGATCTACATGGAGAAACTCATGCGGTAGCCCTTGATATTTCTAAAGCTTTTGAGAGAATATGGCACCGTTCCCTGCTGACCAAACTCCCTTGCTATGGACTAACGTCTTTTGTTCCTTTGATTTCTTCATATCTTAGTGACAGGAAAATAAGAGTAAAAGTAGATGATGTATATTCCAATTTCCACTCAATTAACGCCGGCATGCCGCAGGGATCAGTTCTGGCGCCAACCCTATTTCTGGTTCATATTAATGATCTCTTATCTGTCACCCACAATCCCATTCACTCATATGCTGATGACTCAACCCTACACAGTTCATTCACACTCAGACACCCATTTACAAAGTCTAATATCTCTACCTCTCAACGCAGTACAGCCATCTCCATAAATCAAGATCTATCTACGATCAGTGAATGGGGACAAAACAACCTTGTCTCTTTTAATGCTAGTAAAACTAAATATATACAGTGTACTAATAGACAGATATTGCCAGATTCGTACATTACCTTCAGTGCTACTAACATTCCCATCTCCAAAAGTATTGAAATTCTTGGTGTTTCACTTAACAGTGCCCTCAGCTGGACCTCTCGTGTCAGATCACTTGCTAAATCCGCCTCAAAGAAACATGGATTATTGTACAGAGTCCGCAACTTCTTCGCTGATGAGCAGTTAGCTATAATTTATAAGAGTCATGTGCGCTCTCAGCCTGAATATTGCTCACCCTTTTGGAATGGATGTGGAGAGGTTACATTAAAACAACTAAACAAAATTCAGAACAAAGCTGTTAGAATCATTAACAACCCTTACTATCTATCTATCTATCTATTGCCAGACGCCTCAATCCCGTTTGGGGTGGCCACAAACAAATCGCCTCCAAGTCGCCCTGTCCCCTGCCATTTCACTGCCCTGCTCCCAACTCACACCCCCCTCTCTCATATACCTCTCCACCCCATCCCTCCATCTCATCCTCGGCCTCCCCCTCCCTCTTCCCCCCTCCACCTCACTCACATACACTCTCTTTGTCAGTCTTTCACCCTCCATCCTCTCCACATGGCCAAACCACCTCAGTGTGTTCCTCATAACGCTTCCTATCACATCCACATCCACACCACAAAGCTCCTTTATATCCTCATTCATCAGCCTGTCTCTCCACGTGACTCCACAGGCTCCTCTTAAATAACTCATTTCCACTGCTCTCACTCTTGACTTGTGTCCTTCCAACAATGTCCAAGCTTCACTTCCGTACGTTAGAGTTGGTATCACAATACTGTCATGTAGTAACTTTTTCACTTCCATACTCACTTCCCTGTTTCTTATCACTGCTTTCAAGGAACTAGCAACCTTTCTTCCCTGCTGTACCCTTTCAAGCACTTCACCCTCCAAACCTCCATCCTTACTCATCACACTACCCAAATACTTAAACGTACTCACATTTTCCAATTCCTCACCATCTAACCTCGCTGTACATTCACTAACTTCACCTCTCTCAAAGACCATCACTTTACTCTTCCCTACATTCACCTTTAGGTTCCGTTTCTTACACACTCTCTCAAACTCATCCACCAAGCCTTGCAGCTCCCCTTCGTCTTCACTCAACAACACAGTATCATCTGCAAACAACAGTACAGGGAGTTTCCAAACACTATCCCCTCTCACCAGGGCCACTCCAACATCCACTACCCTACCTTGTACCTCTTTTATTACCCCATCCATGTACAGATTGAACAACCATGGAGACATGACACATCCCTGTTTCAACCCAACTTTCAAAGAGAAAAATTCACTTAGTTCACCATCCACACGCACTGCAGCCTTCGCACCATCGTACATACTCTTCACAGCATTCAACAACTTCCCATCTACTCCATATATTCTTAACACTTTCCACAATCCTTGTCTATCCACCCTGTCATATGCTTTCTCCAAATCCATGAAAGCCACATACAACTTCTTTCCCTTCTCTAGAAACTTTTCCACTAAAGATCTAGGAATGAATATCTGATCTACACAACCTCTTCCCTTCCTAAAGCCTCCCTGTTCTTCTCCAACTAATTTCTCTGTTCTTTCTCTAACTCTGTCTATAAGTATCCTACCATACACTTTTCCTATTATACTAAGAAGACAAATGCCCCTATGATTACCACACACTTCTTTTTCCCCTTTTCCTTTGTACAAGGGAATAATTATACCTGACTTCCAATCCTCCGGGACTCTACCTTCCTCCCAGGCCAATCTGCACATCTTCCACATCCATTCTACTACTATCTCTCCCCCATGCTTCAGCATTTCACCACACACTCCATCAATTCCTGGGGCTTTCCCCGATTTAACTTTCTTCATTGCTTCCTCAACTTCTATCCTACTGATTTCTTCCTGTCTTCTCACCTCCCTCCTTCTCCCAGCCATTCCCCAGCCACTTATACTCGCATTACTTCCATCCTCTATGTTCAACAATTCCTTAAAGTGTTCTCTCCATCTGCTCACTTTTTCTCCCTTCTCCACTAGTAATCTACCATTTTTATCTTTCACTCCCCTGCTAACTTCACTTCCACCTTGTCTTACTCTTTTCACTTCTCTCCAGAACATTACAAATAAACTACCTCCCCTACAAGTAAGAAGGAATGTTGCCTCCCTTGCATTATTTTCCAGATATTTTTTTGGCAAATGCTCATACAAAGTTGCGTCCATGGTGCCACCTCTCCATGCCTTCCCTCGTGCTACACGGGCATCTGGTAGCGCTCATGACTGGAATGTCACTCAGCCATATTGCAGAACTTCTGCCTATCAGAATTCTTTCATTCCCCGAACTGCGTCTCTCTGGAACTCGCTTCCCCAGAGTTGTTTCCCTCCAAATTTCAACCCACAGCTGTTCAAGTCTAACTGTTACAGATATTTTATGAACAGAGGACACCAGTAATCTGGTGAATGGATTTTTTTTTTTTTATTCATTTGTTTTTCCTTCCTCCATTCTGTTATTTAAAACAAAACAAAAAAAAAAAAAAAAGAATTAGAGTATGGTGCTGCTGCTTCTTTGCAGCGGGCTCCCCTGATGCTGGAGATCATGCAGGGTGCTTGGGAGGCATGGCGAAACAATACGAAAAGGTGAAGGGCTGCAAAAATATCCTCACATACAGCAAAGCTGTGAGGAGAGGAGGGACGTGGACTCAACTGAGAAGCGCGCAAAAATTTTACCAGAAAGGGGTTAGTTCGTTTTCTCTCAGCAAGCGAGCGCAGTGCTGTGCACCGCACTCATTTTGAATTTTTCAAAAAGTATTCCATTAACCCCTTCATAGCTGCCAGCCTTGAACAACATGTCACTGTTTCAGTGTCAGCGACGTTGAGTTAGGGCGTCCTATAAAAAACTGCGAACAATTATGGGACAGGAACGAAGGTCACTGGTGTGTTTATACGACTCTACCATCCCAAGCAGTCAGGCGTTCTCTTCACCCCAGATGTATTCGCCGATGTTTACATCCTTATGGTACATGTGCCCTAATTTTGAGTAAGTTTCTTTTAGCAATAGAACATAATTAACCATCTTCAAAATAGTCAGCATAATACAGAAGACAAACTAGAGGAATATGAACTGAATTGGTAAGGTCTTTAGGCGGTATGCTTAGACGAAAGATTATGGGTTTTACAATTTTATGAGACGATATGGAACAAAAAATGTTTGCCAATCAGAAAAAAAATTACTTTTTCGTCCCACATGTTCTTGTAGGTTAACATTCAGTTCCACATTCTTCATTCGGTATCGCTCTTCCCAATATATTTCGGACCGACTGAGCACAGTTATTTCTGCTCCTTAGAGTTAGTGTACATTCACTGCTCATTCTTTTGTTCGTTCTTATGTGTATGTGTGAAAGAGAGAGGACTGATACAAACAATAATGTATTCCATTATCGCTTTCATAGCTGCTGGCCCTGAACAACGCCTTACTGTACCAGTGTCAGTGACGCTGAGTTAGGGTGAGCTATAAAAAACTGCGAGCAATTATAGGAAGGAAACGAGGGTCACTGGTGTGTTTACACGATCCTAGTCTACCGCCTCAAGCAGTCAGGCGTTCACAGTTCACTTCGTCCCAGATGTTTTTGCTGATGTTTACATGCTGATGTAACACACATCCTAATTTTATTAATTCTTACACGAATCATAGCAAATCACAGGATGGGTTTAGGAGGGGGGGGAAAAAAAAAAGCCAGGTGTGCCAGACGAGTCTTTTCACAGATGTAAGAAAAAGAAATTGATTTTAGAACTTTGAAAAAATGGTCCCAAGGCCGACCACGGGAGCACGCAAATTTCTGAACCCACAGCCATTGAGGGGGGGCTAAACATACACTTTACTTGAAGCAGTAAAAGCACCTTACCAAATCAGTTCTTCCTGATAGTCTGTAATATTTTTCAGATTATTTCTGGGTTGGTAAATACAGTAAACATTGCTTGTTAAATCTGTTTCCCTATCATTTTTAGCTGTTCTGGTGTGACAACTCTTGTTTATTTTGTTAACATAATGGCAGAAAGGACTGTTCTTCCCTTAGTATTTAACTAAACCTGGCCTAACTGAACTTATCAGCATCCAATAATTTTTTAACCTAACTTAACCTCCAGTTGGGAAGTTGGGAAACGATATCCACCTTTGAGCAAGTTGAGTTTCTTCCACTGCGCTGGAAACAATCGTAGGGGAAAGTGACGATAATAACAGGGAGGAAATTTTTCAGCAAGAAAAAGTAATTTGCCAAACTGAAAGTTGTCAGAAAATTACAGAAGCAAGCTGGGGGATTATGAATTGAATTGGTAAGATCTTTCTGCTGCTTCAAGTGTACAATGAAAGACACAAGTATCTTCCCAAAGTCTGACGAATATAGGGTGGAAAAACTGAACAATTTGAAACACATACTAGTAGAAACTGGGTTTTCATTTTATATCACCTGGTGTAAATTTTCTTCAGACTGAACTGGGAAGATAGTTGTGTCTTTCATTGTACATTTTCCAGTAAATAAATCAATCTAACAGTACTTGTGTTTTGTTTCCCCCGGATTAATCGTGATTTCAGACTATCCAGGCACCTTTTCACACCATGTAGTCTGGATAATTGGGCTATCTCCATATTTCCTTTCATATCGAGTATCGATTTCCGTATCATCGAGACTGATACTTTCGTACTGTGGAATTTGTCGTATATTCATCGCTTTCGTACCATCGAAAATTCGTACTTTGGGTTTTCGTATTTCAAAGACTCACTGTATACATCTTTGATTACAGACAAAAATAAAGAAATAAGTAAATAAAAAACAACACATATAGAAATATAAACTTTAAAAGTTTACAAGGTCTGAAACCCTGATGTTACTTTTCAGTGGCCCACATGAAAGTAAACAGCAGTGGGAGGCCCCAGATGGCTAAAAGATGACATCATGGCTTGGCATAATACAAAAGTTATACCCTTAAAAAAAAAAAAAAAAAAAAAAAAAAAAAAAAAAAGTGATTTTACTGGAACAATATTTTGACGGCTGCCTCCGTGAATCTTGCGTGGATGTGGTGACACACGCATGTCAACAGTCAGCTGTCTAAACAAAGACGACCCTCCAATGTTAACATGCGCAGGACCCACATCTTGAGTGTCCCCAGGCTCCTTGGTCTCACTTGCCCACTCACACGTGTCCCGCGTAAGTCATCATCTCCCTCGTGCACTTTGAGTTACCTAACCTTCTCACTTGCGTAAGACCACTGAAGCGCTATTGCTAACACCAACTAACAGTGCAAGTACGCTACAAATAGTGCTGTGTGTGATGGTAAGTGAAGAGAGAAGAATGAATGTGGAAAATAAGTGAAACTCTGAATTTGGAAACCATGTTTGGTGCTCCTGTGGAAAGCATGGTGTTACTGATGCTTGAGAAATTAGACACTGCTAAGCACCATAAGGAGGGGCACGGACCAAGCAAGACTACTGATGTCCTAAAGCTGCCCCAGTCCACGGTCTCGACAGTCACAGAGAAATCAGATGCTATAATTACGGCATCGCAGAATATGCCTTCCCTGACAACATAATGTCTAACAAGAGCAAGGGAGCCTGAAGGATATACAGCATCTCCTGGTTCTGCGGGTCAATGACCTGAACCAAGCAAACCAACCTCTTCACCACTCCTTCATTTGCAGTAAGGCTCTAGATCTGTGGAAGGACCTTAAGGATAAGGAAAGTCTGGAGGCCAGGAAGGACTTCAATGCCAGCACAGGTTGACTTGAATGTTTCAAGGACTGTGCAGGCATTAACATATGACTATGCCTGGCAAGGCTGCAAGCACAAACTACATGGGAGCTGAGGCCTTCCCTGCACAGATGAAGGCTATTATAGAGAAGGTGGGATACTCTCCTAAGCAGTTCTTAAACTCTGACAAAACAAGACTGTTTTGGATGCGCACTTCAAAGAAGACCTATATCAGCCAGGAAGACAGACATGCACCTGGGTTGTAGGGAGCAAAGACCTATATCAGCCAAGAAAAAAGACATGCACCTGGGTTCTAGGCAGTAAAGGACCACCTCCACCTCTGCCTTGGTGCCAATGCAGAAGGGGGCATGAAGCTCAAGTCAATTTTTGTGTACCACTGGGAGAACCTCCAAGCACTGGCAGGGTTCATAAAGGAGAACCTTGTGGTTACTTGGAGATGTAACCCCAAGGCCTGGCTGACCTACACACTCTGCCAGTCATACATGGCAGGGTACCTGTCCCCCCGCCTGCACGACTATGCCAACAGGAGCAACCTTGCCAACTGTTTCCTCCTGTTAAAGGACAATGCCCCAAGACATCCTGAGTGCATGGAGGACCAGGTGGATAACACCAATGTGATGCACCTGCCCTACAACACCACATCACTACAGTCAACCCACGCTATTTGCAGGTTCACATGTTCGCGGATTTTTCTGGGAAATTATTTCAAGGTATTTCCTGCCTTTTCCACCGCATCAGCTGTTCCAGTGGTTCATAAGTGATCTTTTTGCAAGTTTTTGGTGAGAAATACTGTCCTACAGAGCTAATCTGTGCAGTTAACCTGTATAGGTATACAGTCATCCCTTAACCCCTTCTTTACCAGAAACATGTTTTGATGTACGTCACTCGTAAACACCCGTGAGACACTGGAATCACAACTGTGGTATGCTGGTACACCCTCTATAGAATGGCAGCATATGGGCATCAGGGTAGTCTGGTAAGGCTGTTTATGAGGACCTCATGAATGCAACAGCTCTGTGTTTTGACAACACAGACTGTGACGAGTCTATCTATCTATTGCCAGATGCCCCAATCCCATACGGGGTGGCCACAAACAAATCACCTCCACATCACCCCATCCCCCGCCATTTCGCTGCCCTGCTCCCAACTCACACACCCCTCTCTCATATACCTCTCCACTCCATCCCTCCATCTCATCCTTGGCCTTCCCCTCCCTCTCCCCCCCTCCACCTCACTCACATACACTCTCCTCGTCAGTCTCTCACCCTCCATCCTCTCCATATGGCCAAACCACCTCAGTGTGTTCCTCGTAACGCTTCCTATCACATCCACATCCACACCATAACGCTCCTTTATATCCCCATTTGTCAGCCTGTCTCTCCATGTGACTCCACAGGCTCCTCTTAAATAACTCATTTCCACTGCTCTCACTCTTGACTTGTGTCCTTCCAACAACGTCCAAGCTTCACTTCACTGTGACGAAGTTCTGATGAATTCTGACATCATAAGATACGTCATGACTGGGTTGCTGTGGCACCAAGGACTTGCTCACTCATCTGTGATGTAATCTCTTTTAGACCAATCATTATTTTATTTATAATTTCTACTACAGATATCGTACTATATTTTCTGCTGACATATGGCAAAATTTACACCCCTTGGCCTGCCTGAGAGAGTCAGTTACCACGCACTTGACCACGAGAGAGGGTGTATGGGATATTTTTCTCTCATGGCGTCTCTGGCAACTTCCGATAGTGACGAGTTTATTCCTCATGAGGATACTTATTTAGATGTATCAGATGATGATGCAGCAGTGTCTGATGTGTCAGAAGATGACTGTGATCCTGAAAATGATAGCGAGGTTGATGTGATTAAGGAGGAGGAGGAAATTAGTAACGAGCTTAGTGACTTCACACTCTCGGCAACAAGTGGATCAAGGTCGCCATCACCATCACGTGTGTCCACACACTTCATGCACAGCTTACAAGGTAAATAAATAAGCCATCCATCTGCGCATGACATTTTTTTCAAGCAAGTTTGTACAGTAGTTATCTGGGTAACAGTACTTTAGTATAAGATATGTAAACTTATATAATGATTTACAGTACAGTATTTTATAATAATTTTTTTTTTTCCATTACCAACATCATGCTTGGTTTATGTGATCATCAGTATACAAACAAATCACAAAAAGTGAATACAGTCATCCCTTTACATTTGCGGGGGTTAGGTAACAGAGACACCGCGAATGTTAAAAATCCGCAGATATCCGCTGTTCCTCCTTAAAAACACCTCTGGACCCCCCATTTCCTTATATAACTAAAGAAAAAACCCATGTGCATGTTTACAACCACTTTATTTAATACAAGAACACTAAACAACTACTTTATTTAATACAAGAACACTAAAAGTTAAAAATAATGAATAGTGTGCTCCTGCATGGCCTCTTCTGACTACTGTGCTCATCCCAGCTCCCTCCTTAAGGAAGAGTGTTACAGTATATTTCATTTACTGGATAATGCCATTACTATACTAAAACAGCCACAAACTGTGCCTGGGATAATGTTACAGTGTCAGCAGAGTTCAATAATTTTTTTTTTCTGTAGCCATCTGCGGATATGCAAAACTGTGAATGTTCAAACCGCGAATGTTTAGGGATGACTGTAGTTTGGACGTGGCAAAAAAACATACACTACCCCTCACACTAGGGGAGGGGGAGATGTCAGGTCGGTATGGGGGGTAAACGTAGTCTTTACACTGGAGGAAGGGGTGGGGAAAGAAGGGGTTAACATCCGCAGTTTTAACATTCACGGTTTTGAATATCCGCAGATGGCTACAGAAAACAAAAATCTCATTGAACTCTGCTGACACTGTAACATTATCCCAGGCACAGTTTGTTTCTGTCTTAGTACAGTAATGGCATTATCCAGTGAATGAAATACAGTAACCTCTCAAATAACGCGAGGGTTAGGTTCCTGGAGAGGTCGTGTTAGTTAAAAACGCGTTATTTAAACATAATTTTCCCATAAGAAACAATGGTAAAATTGGAGGTTACATTCCTGGACTCTGGGAAAGTCTACCCACTTGGGGAGTTATGCTACTCTAAACTTAAAAGCAACAATATTAATGTGAAAGGAAATCCACGTAAAAAACAAAAACAGTATATTTGGGGAGAAATAAACAACATTTGAGCCCTAATTGGGACGAAGCATTGTTTACTTCTCCCCAAATACATACTGTTTTCGTTTTTTACGTGGATTTTCTTTCATTTCTGCTTCATTCACGGCATTGTGAAAGTTTCTCAACATTATTAATGCCTTAGTAGGTCATAAAAATACTGCAGTAAAAGCAACATTTTCATTACAGTCAGTAGGTCACAAACAATAACAACACACAGTCTCACTTCATCTATGGATCACTCGTCGTCTGCTGCTGTCCCTCCTGACCCCACTCCTCCACCTACCGCCACTCCCCACACTAAATTTGTTGTCCCTACTCGCTCTGCTGTCCTTCCTCTTCCTCTTCCTCTGACTCCCGTGCTACTGGAGTTGAAGATAACTCCCTTAAGTTTTCTGTCTTCTTCATAAAGAACTGTTCTGTCTTGGTCTGAGTGGTTTTCTTCTTTCTGTTCTGCAGCATCAAGTTGTAAAAATTTAGATCTGCCATCACTTTCCTGGCCGAATTTTGTCCGAAAATGAGCCAAATTGCTCAAAATGGGGCCAAACTTCATTTTCGAATATTATTGTTCGAATAAAACCAGTTTAAGCAACAGACAAATAAAAAATTGTATTTATGCATAAACTGCCACACACAGTCTATCAGTTCGGGACTGTCCAAGGCGCGCGCGGCTAATATGAAACCATCACATACAGTACGTGTAAAGTCCCATTAAACTGAGAAACCCTTGTTAGTTAAACATATCTCCTTAAATATTTGCTCGTGTTAAAACAAAAACGCGTTTTTTAAACTCGCGTTAGTTGAGAGGTTACTGTATACTGTAACACTCTTCCTTTTGGAGGGAGCTGGGATGAGCACAGTTGTCAGAAGAGGCAATGCAGGAGTGCACTATTCATTATTTTTAACTTTTAGTGTTCTTGTATTAAATAAAGTGGTTGTAAACATGCACATAGGGCTTTTCTTTAGTTATATAAGGAAATGGGGGGTCCAGCTCCAGTAACTGACTCTGGGGTATCTTGTACTAAGAAAAAATGGAGCAACAGCGATGCCTGCCAAAAGGAAATGAATAAGTTACTGGTCTGCTTCGCTGCCGGCTCTCTCCAACCTCTTTCAAGAGTTGAGGATCCTAACTTTCAAGCCCTTCTAAACAAGGCCCAGCCCTGCTACAGTATCCCAAGCCGCAAGGAGCTCAGCAGCAAGCTTCTTCCCTCTCAAACTCAAAAAATACAAGAACATCTCAATGATATAGATAGAGATAGAGAGATCTCAATAACAAATTTCATTCTGTTGGGTATCTTTGTGTTACAGTTGATCTTTGGACAAACAGACAGATGCATTCGTACACTGGGATCACATGTCATTTCATTGAAAACTTCCAGCTCCAGTCAACAATGTTAGCTTGCAGGAGATTCAAAGGGTCCCACACTGCAGAAAAGATTCATGCCACATTCACTGAAATCATCACTAGCTTTAACCTACTGTAGAAAGGAAGATTCTGACAATTGTACCGACAGTGCCAGCAATATGCTTAAAGCATTTGTGACACTTCCCGGTATGGACGACGCAGACACTAATCAAGACAGTGAAAGGGAAGAGGAAGATGATGCCTTTGACATTCCTGATAACAATGAGAAGTTCCTGGAGCTCTTGCCAGAGCATGTCAGATGTTTTGTTCATAATTTACAAAATACTGTGAAAGATGGGCTCGAGGAAGCAGGACCTGTATCAGGAGTCACTAGAAAAGCCTCACATTTAGTATCAAACATTTGTCATTCTGCACTGGCATCTGACATTCTTGAAGATGAATGCACACCTCAGGCCAAAAATGCAACCCAATGAAACAGCAGTAACATGATGCTTCGCTCCCTTCTGAAGATTGATCAGTTAGATTGTCCAGTAAAGCTAACCAAATATGAACTTAATCTCATCAAGGAAATAACAGACATCTTAACACCATTTGGAGTAGCAACTCTATAGTGTCAGAGAGAGAATGTTGAAACGTCAAGCAAAGTAATTCCATGTATTCGTGGACTGAAAGCCGAGCTTGAACAACTATCACAGACATACATGTCAAAGACGATTACTACTCTCAAAAGCTCAATCAAGAGAAGATTGAAAATCTATGATGACATGGAGATGTTTCAGCTGGCTTCACTCCTAGATCCAGGCTTTAAGGTGGACTGGTGCTCACCAGAAGAAGTCAAGGTCATGAAATCTCTACTGAGGTCTAAAGTAGATGAAATTATGCCTAATGAAGAGAAGGGTTCCCTTCAGGAAAATAAGGACGCCCCACCAAAGAAGAAGTGCAAGCTGTTCAGATTTATGATACCATCAGCATCAACGAGCTCTTTCCTATCTACATCAACTTCATCACAAGTAGAATCCTACCTGAGTCAGCCAACAACAGATGATGACAGTGATCCCCTTCCCTTCTGGCAACAGAACCAGTCAACAGTACGGTACCTGAACTAACGATACTGGCTCTCCAATATCTGTGTACCGGTATCCCGCATCATCAGCTCCAGTTGAGAGATTTTGCTCTATTGCTGGGAAAGTCTTTCATCCTGAGCGATGCAGAATGACAGATGTTCACTTTGAGGAGTTGATGTTTATCAAGCGCAACCAATATATAACTGAGAAGTAATGTACCGTAGCTTACATCAAATCTAACCTACAAGAAATCCAGTGTATAATCATACTTTTCAGTTCTATATTTATCTTGCACAGAGCAATTCTTTGTTTTCATTTTTGTTGTGCCCAACAAATTACAATACTTACGGAAGACTTGAGTGACCATGATTTGAAATGAATTTATAGAAGTAACTCACTTGATGTAGTGCTGCCTACTGCTACCTTAGCCTTTATCGTTCTTTTTCTGTGCCTGTCCTCCTCTCTTCCTATTTCTCCCATCTTTCCTGTCACTTCTTATTGCTTTTCTTTCCTTTACAGGTGGCTTTATATTGAGTGACAAGCCAAATGGTTTCCTGTAAGCCAAGAAACCATTTACAACGCTGGGTGGTAACCATATAACCAAACCATACGTGTTCCCTATGTGTCAACAAGTGGGTTGGTGGAGGGTTAGTGCCCCCCCCTGTAAAACAAATAACTCAAAGTCAAATGGCCACCCCTTATGGGATTATGGCGTCTGGCAATAGATAGATAGATAGAATATATTATAGCAAAAACCAATAAAATCCCTTACACAAAATGTAAGTTTTTAATACCATAAGTTAGTGATTTGTTTGTGGCCACCCCAAACGGGATTGAGGCGTCTGGCAATAGATAGATAGATAGACAGAAGTTAGTGATTTAAACAGTTATTATTGTACTCAAATATAGAACAGTACACCTACTAGATGTAATTTGCTAACTATTTAGGCATTGTCCTTAATCATTGCTAATCATTATTTTTCTATAATTAATCACAGTGAAATGTGATTATAATCATAATCTAATCATAATCACATACAAATAGACAAAATCTAATCATAACCAAAAATACAAAACTAAAGTAATCATAATCAAATCATAATCAGAAAAACAAAAAACAAGTAATCATAATTTAATCACAATAAAAAAATATGCCAGACGATATATAATCAAAATCAAATCATAATAATTTTTTATAATCATGCCCATGTCTGGTTTTAGTCTGCTGCAGAATTGAGAGATGTTGATCTGCTTTTTTCGTACTATTTTACTGTAGAGACACTTTTCTTCTATGGCATAGTTGTCACAAATTACAGTTTTTTTTTATTTTACTCTTGAAGGACAGATTAGGTTATCTTCTTGAACAAAAATAGTTTATGAGAAACATGCCACAAACATGTCTTACAATTGTCTAAAATACCACAAAAATGCATCAAAATCTGGTAGTTGTGTGGCTGGCTGAAACTATAATTTTACCACAGCTTGTTTCAGGCCATTGTGTCAGGTGAACTACCACAGCTATGACTTACACTCACAACCTTTGCCATAATTATCTTGTACAGTTACACTATACACCGGGCCATTACAGCATCAAATGTGTCAAGTCGGTCAATTAGCCCTTAGTAAATTACCTACAAACACTTCACACAGACTTGAAACATCTCACTAACTGTAAATATACTGATAATGCTAATGTTTGCTACAAGGGGGCTTTAAACACCACAAAAATATACCTAGTGAGTTGTCAGTGAAGGTAGCGGGACCTGGGCTGCTCCAAACACACTAACCACCCACTACTCTCATTATAAATTTCTCCTATTTACCCTCCTAAACACATTATAAATTTCTCCTATTTACCCTCCTAAACATAAAATAACTACATACACACCCGCTCACCTGTATACTTACCTTACAAGTTTGATTCTTTATCTATATCCTGTCAACAGGATTCATATACGGTCTGCTCTCGACTCTCGTTTATATTTTGGTGAACAGCTGTCTAAATGCAACAGATGACGATCGCCATCCGCATGAAAAGTACGGTACAGTAGATTGATTGGCAGTAGGGTACATTAGATTGAAAAGAAGTGTAATGCTGTGTTTTTAAGGCGACTTCTCGTCGTAAAAACACGAGCACTGGAACGGGGTCCTTTTACTAGACCGGATGTAATGCACTAACAAAGGAACAGGGCATCAAAAGAGACAGTACACCGTATCACATCTATTGCTTAAGTCCTACTCATTACAGTGTACGTACAACGATATTTAGTACATAGGAGAACAGAGATACCAGATTACACTCAACTGCACAGAATGATCACATATTTATTAACACTGTGGCACAGGGAAGTCGTGGATATCCTTTACTGTTATATTACATCACTGTGGTTGTTAGTTTGTATTAATTATTATGTCACTTCAAGATAATAATAAACTGGGGCGTTTCACTTTAGATCACTGCGATTGGGAGTCTGTGTCGGGGATATTACTATAATAGAGGTAGGGTGCGGATAGCGACACTCGACACTGTCACCAAGTCGCGGGGACACATACACTTGCTTTTCGGCTCACTCGCGCACCTACCTCTAGTTTCACAGAAAACTCCCTGGTTTCTTGATGCAGGGGGGACTGAGTTATTTACCACTTTACACTTCTTACCCTGATTACACGAGTTTCTGTTATGCCACTGTTTAATATACCTTCTACATAAACACTGTCACTGTACTCTGGATCACTGTCACTGTCACTGTCTTACCCTTGTTTCCTGGGTTATCAAATCACTGGTACTTACTGTCAGGGAGGCTACCCTGTCTGGGGCGGCTCCTTTCCTAGGGCCGCGCTGGTGGGGTGCAGGGAGGCCCTGTGGTCTGGGGGCCTCGACCTGATCGGGGGCCCTCGGGGCTAGGGCCGAACAGCCGGAGTAGTTGGGCCTGCTTCCTCTGCCTCCGGGGAGTGAGGGAGCCTGGATCTCCATCGTTGTAGACTGCGGTGGTGGGCCTGGGCGTCCTGGGACTGCGGGTGCTCAGGGGGAGAGGTGCCATCAGGGCTGGGCTGCGGCAGCGTCTCCTGCAGGGCTCCGGCAAGGCTAAAGAACTCCCGGGTGTGGGCGGTAAGTCCGTTATCGGGCCTTGCCACCACTCTAGTGTCTCCTCCGGGCCTATAAGCCTGGATGGCGATGAAGGGCTCCCCGAAGGGAAAGAGGCTAAAGGGAGACTCACGCTCTTCGTGGTTCCCTGAGTGTGTCTATAGGTCTGAGTCGGGGCTCTACTTCCCCTATTGTGCACCTTGGCTGTAGCCGTGAACTTGCCCGGCGTATGGGGGACACCTATAGGGTGATCGAGGTCGCCCTTTCGCCGTGGCAAGGTACTGCCGGCGTGGTGTTCCTCCCGCAGTAGGAGACAAGCCGGAGTGAGGGGCTCAGGAGCTGCACTCTCTCCAATACGGACAGATCCTACCGTCAGGGAATTCTCCACCCTGGTACGTGCCCCGGCCGAAGCCGAGTGTCTGCCCGTACGGAAAGCGACTAACGGATGAACTGGTTCACCCGTCCGTTGCGGCAAGATACCGACCCCGGGACGCCACTTCCGTAATTGGGTAGCGCTACACGTACGGTAGCAGGGTCTCTCTACCCTGGACCGTATTCTGGCCGTAGCCAAAGAGCAACTGGAGAGGGATGCACACAGGCAACTCTCTCTCCTCAGCGTGTTAAGGCCGGAGCCTGGGGTCACCTTCCCCTTTACACACTCTGTCAGGCCGTAGCCTGTGTCTATCTCTCTTTCTCTCTTTAGGCTGTAGCCTTGGGCTTCTTGCCCTTGGGCCTCCTGCCCTAGAGGGTGTAACAAGACCGTCAATACGGTGTTACCTGGGACTGACCTCTTTTCAGTCCCACCCCTGGTCTGACGGTCACTACCCCGCCCGCACAGTAGTTCAGTTTGCCTGAACGCCTGGGGTTGGGGCACTTGGGGGGAATAGGGGCTCAGGGTCGGGATGCCCCGATGACCCTCTTGCCCGGAACTACTAACCTCACCAGTGTGTCCTCCTGGGGTGGTGGTGGGGTGGCGGCTCGGTGGTGGTGTGGGGGGTGGTGAGGTGGGAGGTCCTGCGGCGGGCATTTTACCACCCTCCGTGTCGTTGAAGTCACGGCCCTGTGACTGGAGGTGGTAGGTGGTAGAGGTGGCTGTCTGGTAGGCTGGGGTAAGGTGTTGGGTGAAGCTGACCCAGTGAGTGGTGAATTGGTTGGGCTCCTGGTGGGGGCTGAGCGTGAAGTGGAGGGAGGACGGCAAGTTGGTCCGGCATAGGAGGCGTAGCAGGTGGTCGGTGCCTCTGATTCTGGTTGGTGGGTGGTTGTATGGTTGCCATCGGACTTTTGTCACCTTCATCTCGGGGAATGGTGCCTGGTGGGGAGATGAAATTTGAATGCTGGAGAGTGATGGGAGGTTGGTGCTTTTATTTGGGCTAATTTGGTGGGAGGAGCGTTGTCCTTTGGGGAATTGGGAGTTGGGAAAGTTCCAACGTGCTTGGTGGAGGGGTAGGGTTATGGGGGAGGTGTTGGGGGCGGGTGGGGATGGTGGATTTTGGGGTAGGTGTGTGCTGGGTGGAGGTGTCGGGGTGTATCTTGCGGGTGGGCGTGAGAGTCGTCCTGATCTGGTGGTGGTAGTAGTTATGGTGGGTGAGGGTGGTGAGGCTGGTTGAGTGAGTGGTGGTGGTGAGGGTGTACGGTGGTGAGGGTGTACGGTGGTGAGGGGGGGGAATGGTTGGTGGTGCGGTGTGGCACATATAATGGGAGTGGTCATGAGGAAGGGCGGTGGTGGGTGTGGGGGTGGTGTGACTTTCGGGGGGGGTGGGCGGCTGTGGTGATGAAGGCGGCCTGGGTGGAGTGGTTTGAGAGGTGGTGGGTGGAGGGGTGTTCTGTAGGTGAATGTCTGGTTGTGAAGTAGTGGTGGTGGTATCAGGCTGTGGTGGTGGTGTATTGGGGGGTGGGCTGGTAGCTGGAGAGTTTGAGGAGGGGGGTGAGAAGGAGTAGTAGTAGGAGTCTGGGGGGTGAAGCTGAGGAAGGTCAGGGTGGCCAGGTGTGCGGGCCGGGGTGGAGGTAGGCTTAGTGCGGGGGTGGGTGGTGTCGGGTGGGTTGAAGGGGCGCACGTGGCGGTTTCTATATGTGCGGTGTTGCCCCTGTTGGTCCACGGTGACTTGGTATGGGTTAGGTACTCGCACAATTTGGTACGGTCCGTTGAATCGGGGGGAGGTCATCGGTGGGGTAGGCAGGTTTGCAACCACAACAGACTGGTCAGGTGTGTATGGGTTGGAGTGGGTTGTGTCAGGTGCTAGGTCTTGTTTTGAGTGTAGGTGGTGGAGGCGGCGTTTGAGGTGGTGGAGAGGGTCGGTGGTGGAGGGTGGAGTGGGCGGTTGTAGGTGGTGGCGGAGTGGCAGGAGTAGGGGTGGTTCCCCGAAGACTCTCTCATGTGGGGTTATTCCATCTTCTCTTGGGCACGTATTTAACCCCCATTGTATGATCTTGACGTGTGCAGGCCAGTCTTCATTCCCCGTTTGCATAATGCGTGTGCGGACTTGATTCATAAGGGAGCGATGGCTTCTCTCGCATATGCTGTTGCCTTGGGGCCAGTAGGGGGATGAGTGAGAGATGTTGTATCCGAATATGGTGGCAAGTTCTTCCCAGATTTTTCCCGTAAATTCTGGAGCATTATCCGAATGAAGGGCCTGTGGAATCCCAAAATAAGGGAAAACATGTCTGGTGAGGGCGTCGGCGACTGACAGTGCGGTGTGATCCTTGGCGGGGCAGGCGATGATGAACTTAGAATATACAACCACGAAGGTAATTATGTACTTGTAGCCTGCTTTTGGTGTGAGGGGGCCGACGACGTCTAGGGAGAGTAGTTGCCACAGTTTTTGTGCTGTGACTTTTCCTGTAGGGCCTGGTGTTCGGGTGATGTCCTTCCCAAGGGCGCATGCTCGGCATGATTGTATGATCTTCTTTGCGATGGTGGATGGGTTTGGGGTCCAGTACATATCGATAAAGACTTGTAGCAGCTTCTTCGTTCCCAGGTGGATGCCGTTGTGGGCATGGAGGTGGAGCATGGTGTCGTGGGCCATAGCTGGGCTGAGGACAATGTGTCCGTTCTGGTCAAAGAGATGTTCGCCATATGGGTGGAGTTTGGTGAATGTGGTCTGTGGAATCCAAGTTGGGCATTGTTTATTATTCCACATTTGGACCAGGTCGGGTTCTGTCTTGATGGCGTTGATAGGGAGACGGGATAGGGCATCAGCGTTGGTGTGTAGCTTGCCTGGTCGGTATGCGATTTCGAAGTCATATTCTTCGAGGGTTTCTCGCCAGCGTATCAGTTGGGCATTGTTTGTGTTTGACTGCCGTAGCCACTGTAGGGATTGGTGATCCGTAATGACTACTACGTGGGTGCCTGAGATGTAGGACTTGAAATATTCTAGGGACCAGATGATCCCTAGGCACTCACGCTTTGTGGCCGCGTAGTTTCGCTCTGCCGTGTTCAGGGTGCGACTGGCACAGGCGATGATGTGTTCTCTCCCATTTTGTACCTGCGCAAGGACAGCTCCAATGGCGATGAGGGACACATCAGTATACAGGCGGAAGGGGAGGTTGTAGTCCGGGAACGCGACTACTGGGGCGGTGGTTAATTTTGACTTGAGGGTGGTAAAGGCCGTTTTTCTTGTCTCGGTCCACACAAAAGGTTCACCTTTTTTTGTTAGTTCGTGAAGGGGTTTTGCGATGTCAGCGAATCCTTTGACGAATCGCCCGTAGTACGATGTTAACCCCAGGAAGGCTCTGACTTCGTGCACGTGGTGGGGTAGTGGGATGTCTGCGATGGCTCGAAGCTTATCTGGGTCTGGTGAGATGCCTTTGGCATTAATAAGATGCCCCAGGAAAGACACTGATCTCTCCGCCAATATGCATTTCGTTGGTTTCAGTTTTAGTCCTGCTTGGCGTATGCTGTGAAGCACTTGCTTGAGGTGGTGAAGGTGGTCGGTCCATGTACGACTAAAAACAATGACGTCGTCGAGGTATGCCAAGCAAGTCTCCCAAGTTAAACCACTAAGGACGGACTCCATTAAACGGGAGAATGTGGCAGGGGCGTTGCAGAGTCCGAAAGGGAGGACATTGAATTCATTATGTTTGCCATTCGATGTGGAGAAGGCGGTTTTGTGTTTGTCGTCGGGATGCACAGGGACTTGCCAGTAACCTGACTGCAGGTCTAAGGTGGAGAACCATGTCGAGCCATGTAACGAGTCAAGTGAGTCGTTGATGCGTGGTAGGGGAGTGGCGTCTTTGATTGTGACATCATTGACTCGGCGGTAGTCAACACAGAAACGCATTGTCCCGTCTTTTTTTCTTACGAGTACCACCGGAGAGGACCATGGGCTAGTAGAGTTGGAGATTACGCCGGCATCTAGCATGTCCTGGACCTGCCGGTCTTCTTCCTCTCGTTGCTTAGGATTTTTCTGTCGCGATGGTTGGCGAATTGGAGGTCCGGTCGTGTATATCTCATGGCTGAGATAGGTGGTATGGCCAAGGTCAGTTGGGCCGGAGGAGAATAGGTCTTGAAAATCCAGGAGGAGTTGTCGGAGGCTGTTGGTTTGGGTCGGGGATAGGTGTGATGGTAGGGCGGGGAGAGTGGGTGGGTCTGGGGGTGGCGTTTGGCATGGTTCGGCTTCTTCAGTATCGCCGATGATGAGTCCTCTTGGTAGGGTTAGTGGTGTAGTAGCGAGGTTGGCGATACGGATTTCCTGGGCATGTGGGGGGAGGAAGGTGGGGCTTACTAGACAGGAAGAGAGTGGTCCGGTGGGGATGGAGGGTGAGAAGAGAACGGAGGTATGGGAAAATTTGTTCAGTTTTACCCAAGCTTCATGGTGAGGTGGAATGGTGATAGAGGAGGCGACAGTGGCAGGAAAAGATGGGGAGGGATGCAGATGATGAGTGGTGGGTGGTGGTGATGGGGGTCTAGTGGTGTGAGGGGCTGGGTTGGGTTTAGGTGTGTCTGTGGTATGGGACAGGTGAGTGTCTGATGGTAGTGTGTGGGGGTGGGTGTTCTTGTTGTGCCTTCGATGGTTGTTTTTTTTTTTGTTTTTTTCTTCTTTCTTCTTGAGTGCTGGTTGGTTGGGGTGGGCTGGACTGATGTGGAGGCGGCGTTGATGGCAGTCAATGGTGGCGTGTAATTTCTGGAGGAGGTCCAGCCCTAAATATCCATCATATTGACTGCATGTTGAGTCGAATATGATGAATGGGTGGCTAGTGGATATTTGCTGATGGGTGTGGGTCTCAAGGGCCCGAGTTTCCCCACGGATGGGCAGGGGGCCGTCCCCTGCGTCGACGAGGTTGGCTGAGGTGGGGAAGAGGGGGCCGAATGCACCCATGTGGCGGGAGTAGAAGTGGGAGTAGAGGCACGATCTGGCTGCTCCCGTATCCACTAGTAGACGTGCCTTGACCCCGTTTAGCCAAATCTTGTCGTAAACTGGGGGTCTGTAGTTGTGTGAGGTGGCCCCCGCCACCGTGGGGAGGTGCGGGGGCGGGCCTAAAAATCCATCTGTTGTGGAGTGGTGTCTTCTTGGTCGTCGTCGTCTGTTCCCGAGAAAGCTTGTGGCGGTGCGTCGTCTTCCTGGGCGTCGTCGTCTAAGGAGGAGACTTTCTTGCGCCCTTGTTGAAAGGTTCTGCGCCTGCTAGCTTTGAGCTGCTCCCTAATGTCGTGTAGAGGGCAGGTGCGACTGCAAGCCGTGAATTCCCAGGGGTTAATAGTGATGAGGTTTCCTTGTTCCCTGGGGTTTGGTCGCTTCTTCTGCGGGTAAGCTCTAGGGACTGTGGGGGGCGGCTCAGTAGTTGGCTGGTGAGGCGGCAGCTTAGGTTTGGAAGGGGGGTGTTGCCTTGTTGGAAAACGTGTCACCGCGTGGAGTGGCTGTGGTGTGGGGCGGGCGGCGAGCAGACGTCGGACGAGTTGTAGGTCATTTTCCATGTCCCCTGATGGGTCGTAGATTGAGAAATGCTCCCTGACTATGCTGGGGAGGATCCTCAATTGAGCATTGAATGTATGGATATCCCGGGCATTTGGTGGTGCCTCAGGATAGGCAGCGCTGACGAGGCGCCTAGCCTGGGTGAATGTGTCATCCAGGTTTCCGTTGTAGGTGAGGGCGTCGAGTTGACAGAGAGCGACATCTCGGCCTATTGATGGCGTGAATGCCTGTCTCACTATTTGTGAGAATTGGTCCCATGACAGTTCTGGGACGATTTTTGGTGCGACACTAGTGATTATTTTACCCAGGTTAGGTAGTGTGACAGCGATCTTTTCTCTGTCTGAGTCGAACCCTATGTCCAGGAGGGGTTTGACCATGTCCAAATATACGCCTATGTCGCACTGGTCCGGGTTGAACCTCGGCAATTGGATGTGTGGTTTGGCTGCCATTGTAAGTTCCCTTTTGCGCTCCTCCGTGCGTTACTCGGATCTAGAACCACCGCTTGCCACCAGTGTAATGCTGTGTTTTTAAGGCGACTTCTCGTCGTAAAAACACGAGCACTGGAACGGGGTCCTTTTACTAGAGCGGATGTAATGCACTAACAAAGGAACAGGGCATAAAAAGAGACAGTACACCGTATCACATCTATTGCTTAAGTCCTACTCATTACAGTGTACATACAACGATATTTAGTACATAGGAGAACAGAGATACCAGATTACACTCAACTGCACAGAATGATCACATATATATTAACACTGTGGCACAGGGAAGTCGTGGATATTCTTTACTGTTACTTGAATGGAATATTACATCACTGTGGTTGTTAGTTTGAATTAATTATTATGTCACTTCAAGATAATAATAAACTGGGGCGTTTCACTTTAGATCACTGCGATTGGGAGTCTGTGTCGGGGATATTACTATAATAGAGGTAGGGTGCGGATAGCGACACTCGACACTGTCACCAAGTCGCGGGGACACATACACTTGCCTTTCGGCTCACTCGCGCACCTACCTCTAGTTTCACAGAAAACTCCCTGGTTCCTTGATGCAGGGGGGACTGAGTTATTTACCACTTTACACTTCTTACCCTGATTACACGAGTTTCTGTTATGCCACTGTTTAATATACCTTCTACATAAACACTGTCACTGTACTCTGGATCACTGTCACTGTCACTGTCTTACCCTTGTTTCCTGGGTTATCAAATCACTGGTACTTACTGTCAGGGAGGCTACCCTGTCTGGGGCGGCTCCTTTCCTAGGGCTGCGCTGGTGGGGTGCAGGGAGGCCCTGTGGTCTGGGGGCCTCAACCTGATCGGGGGCCCTCGGGACTAGGGCCGAACAGCCGGAGTAGTTGGGCCTGCTTCCTCTGCCTCCGGGGAGTGAGGGAGCCTGGATCTCCGTCGTTGTAGACTGTGGTGGTGGGCCTGGGCGTCCTGGGACTGCGGGTGCTCAGGGGGAGAGGCGCCATCAGGGCTGGGCTGCGGCAGCGTCTCCTGCAGGGCTCCGGCAAGGCTAAAGAACTCCCGGGTGTGGACGGTAAGTCCGTTATTGGGCCTTGCCACCACTCTAGTGTCTCCTCCGGGCCTATAAGCCTGGATGGCGATGAAGGGCTCCCCGAAGGGAAAGAGGCTAAAGGGAGACTCACGCTCTTCGTGGTTCCCTGAGTGTGTCTATAGGTCTGAGTCGGGGCTCTACTTCCCCTATTGTGCACCTTGGCTGTAGCCGTGAACTTGCCCGGCATACGGGGGACACCTATAGGGTGATCGAGGTCGCCCTTTCGCCGTGGCAAGGTACCGCCGGCGTGTTGTTCCTCCCGCAGTAGGAGACAAGCCGGAGTGAGGGGCTCAGGAGCCGCACTCTCTCCAATACGGACAGATCCTACCGTCAGGGAATTCTCCACCCTGGTACGTGCCCCGGCCGAAGCCGAGTGTCTGCCCGTACGGAAAGCGACTAACGGATGAACTGGTTCACCCGTCCTTTGCGGCAAGATACCGACCCCGGGACGCCGCTTCCGTAATTGGGTAGCGCTACACGTACGGTAGCAGGGTCTCTCTACCCTGGACCGTATTCTGGCCGTAGCCAAAGAGCAACTGGAGAGGGATGCACACAGGCAACTCTCTCTCCTCAGCGTGTTAAGGCCGGAGCCTGGGGTCACCTTCCCCTTTACACACTCTGTCAGGCCGTAGCCTGTGTCTATCTCTCTTTCTCTCTTTAGGCCGTAGCCTTGGGCCTCTTGCCCTTGGGCCTCCTGCCCTAGAGGGTGTAACAAGACCGTCAATACGGTGTTACCTGGGACTGACCTCTTTTCAGTCCCACCCCTGGTCTGACGGTCACTACCCCGCCCGCACAGTAGTTCAGTTTGCCTGAACGCCTGGGGTTGGGGCACTTGGGGGGAATAGGGGGCTCAGGATCGGGATGCCCCGATGACCCTCTTGCCCGGAACTACTAACCTCACCAGTGTGTCCTCCTGGGGTGGTGGTGGGATGGCGGCTCGGTGGTGGTGTGGGGGGTGGTGAGGTGGGAGGTCCTGCGGCGGGCGTTTTAAGAAGTATAGCAGAGTTGATCGAAAAAAGTAAGACAGAGTAGACTTAAAAAGAATACAGTAGATTAGACTGGCAGCCGCAAAAGCAGTAAGTTCAGATAAAGTAGACTGATAGCCGCTAAAGGAGTGTTCCCGACTCTTGCAATAAGCTACGTACTCTACCGTACTCCTTTGACGACTACCGATCTACAGTACTCTGCTCTTGCAGCGCCCCGAGTATTCTAACACACTGCTTCTGTGACTGTCATCCTACTCTACCATACTCCTTTTGGCGCTGTCAGTCTCCTCTACCATACTGCTTTTGTGGCTGTCAATCTGTTATACAGTAGGCCTGCTCCTTTTTGGCGCTGTCTGTCTACCGTATTCCTGTTGTGGCTGTTGATCGACGCCACCATAGATCGATAGTCCCCAGTGTAGAGTAAACCGACAACCTTAAAAACGGCAGAGTTGATAGAGAGCAGTAAAAGCTGGTAGAATTTTGAGTGAACGAATCCTGTAAATCCCTAAAAATGGAGACCGCTGTTCCAGGATGAGAAGGTGCTATGTATCAAAACTAATCGAAATGTTTGTTACACACACACACACACACACACACACACACACACACACACACACACACACACACACACACACACACACACACAAGGGCAGAAATTTGACCATGCTGTGTGAACTTGAACTTTTACAATGGCCTCATTAATAATAGTTTTTCCCATGGGCTGATCCTCAACCCATCCACCAAGTTTGGGTACAATCCGATAAAAACCGCTCGTTATCCTATGGCCGGAACTATTCTCACAGAGGAACCCCCAAAGAGAATAGTTCCTATCATGAGATAACTCAGTTGTTATCCGATTTTAACCAAACTAGGTGGAAGGATTGAGTGACAGCCTAGAACGAAACGTGCTTTTTTTTTTTTTTTTAAAGGAAAGTACAGTAAAAAAAAGGTAAAGGTTCGAGGGCTAGGTGAAAGTTTGAGAGAGAGAGAGAGAGAGAGAGAGAGAGAGAGAGAGAGAGAGAGAGAACATCAACTTAACAGTATTCATTATAGATAAACCTGGGGCAAGGCTGGAGGATAAGACTGAAGTGAAGTGACTGGCTCTTGAGGACAAATACTCAGAGGTCAAGGTCACAGGTCAAGGCCAAAGTCGGTGTGTGTGAGGGGTTATTAAAATAAATCTGTTCTGATAAGATTTTAGCCAAATTTGGTGGATGGATGACGATGTAAGATTTGCAAGGTGACGTTCATTACCAGATCAGCAGTCACTACTACCACTACTACTACTACCACCATTATTATCATTATTATTATTATTATTATTATTATGGTGGTAGGTGGTGGCCACCATCATCCACTCACTTGATGTAGTGCTGCCTACTTCTTTCTTCACATTCATCATTCTTTTTCTGTGTCTGTCCTCTCTTCCTATTTCTCCCGTCTTTCCTGTCACTTTTTATTACTCTTCTTTCCTTTTCAGGTGGCTTTACATTGACAAGCCTAATGGTTTCCTGTAAGCCAGGAAACTATTACAGGAAACCATTTACAAAGCTGGGTGGTAACCATATAACCAACACATACTTGTTCCCTACGTGTCAACAAGTGGGTTGGTGGAGGGTTAGTGCCCCTCCCCGTAAAACAACTAACTTAAAGTCAATCGGCCACCCCTTACGGGATTATGGCGTCTGGCTATAGATAGATAGATAGACTGATCATCATTATCATCATCATTATTATTATTATTATTATTATTATTATTATTTACCACACTCACTGGCCTGCAATTCTAGACCAAACCAGTGTGGTAGCCAGTGGTCGGGTGTGGTGGGGCGGGACAGGATATTATTATTATTATTATTATTATTATTATTATTATTTACCACACTCACTGGGCTGCAATTCTAGACCAAACCAGTGTGGTAGCCAGTGGTCGGGTGTGGTGGGCCGGGACAGGATATTATTATTATTATTATTATTATTATTATTATTTACCACACTCACTGGCCTGCAATTCTAGACCAAACCAGTGTGGTAGCCAGTGGTCGGGTGTGGTGGGGCGGGACAGGATATTATTATTATTATTATTATTATTATTATTTACCACACTCACTGGGCTGCAATTCTAGACCAAACCAGTGTGGTAGCCAGTGGTCGGGTGTGGTGGGGCGGGACAGGATATTATTATTATTATTATTATTATTATTATTATTTACCACACTCACTGGGCTGCAATTCTAGACCAAACCAGTGTGGTAGCCAGTGGTCGGGTGTGGTGGGGCGGGACAGGATATTATTATTATTATTATTATTATTATTTACCACACTCACTGGGCTGCAATTCTAGACCAAACCAGTGTGGTAGCCAGTGGTCGGGTGTGGTGGGGCGGGACAGGATATTATTATTATTATTATTATTATTATTATTATTATTATTTACCACACTCACTGGGCTGCAATTCTAGACCAAACCAGTGTGGTAGCCAGTGGTCGGGTGTGGTGGGGCGGGACAGGATATTATTATTATTATTATTATTATTATTATTATTATTATTTACCACACTCACTGGCCTGCAATTCTAGACCAAACCAGTGTGGTAGCCAGTGGTCGGGTGTGGTGGGGCGGGACAGGAGGGCTGCAAGGAGATGCCAGGGTGTGCAGATATTGCCCCACCATTACACTGATGAGCTGGCCTTCAGGCACGCTGATGAATACACGCTGCTCACTCTGCCCCTCCAACCCAACAAGCACGAGGACGAGGAGGACATGGAGGAGGAGGGAAAAGAGAAAGAAAGAGGAGAAGGAGAGAGAGAGAGTAAGAGGGAGAAGTAGGAGGAGGAAGAGGAAAAAGGAGGAGGAGGAGGAGGATGGGGAGGAGGAAGGCAAAAAGAAAGAAGGAGATGGGGAAGGAGGGAAAAGAGAAGGAAGGACAACGGGAAAGAGAAAGAAGGAGGAGGAAGAGAGAAAAAGAAGGAGGGAAAAGTTGGAGAAGGAAGAGGGAAAGGAGGAGGAGGAGGAAAGGAGAAAGAAGGAGGAGGGGAAGCGAAAAGAAAAAGAAGAAGGAGGAGGGGAAGGGAAAAAAGGAATAATTAGAAGGAGGAGGGAAAACAACAAGAAGGAGGAGGACAGAACGAGGAGGAGCAAGAGAAAGAGAAAGAGAGAGAAGAAGGAGGGAAAAGAGAAAGAAGGAGTAGGGGGAGGGAAAAGAGAAAGAAGCAGTAGGAGGAGGAAGGAAGAGAAAAAGAAAGAGGAGGGAAGGGAGAAAGAAGGTGAAAGGGAGGAAGAGAGGAAGGTTTATGGTAAAGCTTTTTGTCAGTGCTTGTGGTGTCCTGCAGTCAGTAGTCTCTCTCTCTCTCTCTCTCTCTCTCTCTCCAGACGTCTTAATCCCGTAAGTGGCCACAAATAAATCGCCTCCATGTCGCCCTGTCCCCCGCTATTTCACTGCCCTCCCCCCAGCCCACACGCCCCTCTCTCATATACCTTTCCACTCCATCTCATCCACGGCCTCCCACTCCCACTCCCGCCCTCCACCTCACTCGCATACACTCTCCTCGTTAGTCTCCCGCTCTCCATCCTCTCCACAGGGCCGAACCACCTCAATGTATTTCTCCTAACACTTTCTATCACATCCACATCCACACCACAACGCTCCTTCACTTCCTCAATAATTATCAGTCTGTCTCTCCATATAACTGCACATCATCCTCACTCATATACACTCTCCTCGTTAGTCTCTCACTCTCCATCCTCTCCACATGGCCGAACCACCTCAATGTGTTTCTCCTAACGCTTTCTATCACATCCACATCCACACCACAACGCTCCTTTATATCCTCATTCGTCAGCCTGTCTCTCCACGTGACTCCACAGGCTCCTCTTAAATAACTCATTTCCACTGCTCTCACTCTTGACTTGTGTCCTTCCAACAACGTCCAAGCTTCACTTCCGTACGTTAGAGTTGGTATCACAATACTGTCATGTAACTTTTTCACTTCCATACTCACTTCCATGTTTCTTATCACTGCTTGCGAGGAACCAGCAACCTTTCTTCCCTGCTGTACCCTTTCAAGCACTTCACCCTCCAAACCTCCATCCTTACTCATCACACTACCCAAATACTTAAACGTACTCACATTTTCCAATTCCTCACCATCCAACCTCGCTGTACATTCACTAACTTCACCTCTCTCAAAGACCATCACTTTACTCTTCCCTACATTCACCTTTAGGTTCCGTTTCTTACACACTCTCTCAAACTCATCCACCAAGCCTTGCAGCTCCCCTTCGTCTTCACTCAACAACACAGTATCATCTGCAAACAACAGTACAGGGAGTTTCCAAACACTATCCTCTCTCACCATGGCCACTCCAACATCCACTACCCTACCTTGTACCTCTTTTATTACCCCATCCATGTACAGATTGAACAACCATGGAGACATGACACATCCCTGTTTCAAACCAACTTTCAAAGAGAAAAATTCACATAGTTCACCATCCACACGCACTGCAGCCTTCGCACCATCGTACATACTCTTCACAGCATTCAACAACTTCCCATCTACTCCATATATTCTTAACACTTTCCACAATCCTTGTCTATCCACCCTGTCATATGCTTTCTCGAAATCCATGAAAGCCGCATACAACTTCTTTCCCTTCTCTAGAAACTTTTCCACTGAAGATCTAAGAGTGAATATCTGATCTACACAACCTCTTCCCTTCCTAAAGCCTCCCTGTTCTTCTCCAACTAATTTCTCTGTTCTTTCTCTAACTCTGTCTATAAGTATCCTACCATACGCTTTTCCTATTATACTAAGAAGACAAATGCCCCTATGATTACCACACACTTCTTTTTCCCCTTTTCCTTTGTACAAGGGAATAATTATACCTGACTTCCAATCCTCCGGGACTCTACCTTCCTCCCAGGCCAATCTGCACATCTTCCACATCCATTCTACTACTATCTCTCCCCCATGCTTCAGCATTTCACCACACACTCCATCAATTCCTGGAGCTTTCCCCGATTTAACTGTCTTCATTGCTTCCACAACTTCTGTCCTACTGATTTCTTCCTGTCTTCTCACCTCCCTCCTTCTCCCAGCCATTCCCCAGCCACTTATACTCGCATTACTTCCATCCTCTACATTCAACAATTCCTTAAAGTGTTCTCTCCATCTGCTCACTTTTTCTCCCTTCTCCACTAGTAATCTACCATTTTTATCTTTCACTCCCCTGCTAACTTTACTTCCACCCTGTCTTACTCTTTTCACTTCTCTCCAGAACATTTTCTTACAGTCCCTCCACTTTACACTCAAATTCCTTCCAAATTCCTCATCCACTCTCTTCTTACTCCCTCTTACTAATCTTTTCACCTCTCTCTTTCTTTCCACATATAACTCTCTCTTCCGCCTCTCAGCTTCTTCCACGCCCCTATTTCTCATCCATTCATTGTATGCTTTCTTCTTTTGTGCCACAGCCTGTTTCACCTCTTCAGTCCACCACGCTGTTCCTTGCACCCCCCCTCCGTCTTCTCTTCCTTCCACACACCACATCACATGCTGCACATATTACTTCTGTAAATATCTTACACACACCTTCCACGTCTGCCATCTGCTTCAATTCATATTTGCCCAATCGTTCCTCCACTTCTCCCTTATACTCTGCCTTTTTCTCATCCTCTTGTACAGTATATATATATATATATATATATATATATATATATATATATATATATATATATATATATATATATATATATATATATATACACCAGGCAACAAGTGAGGATTTATGCGATATCGAGTGGTAATAATTAGCAAGGACAATATTAGACTTATAATAACAAGGCGGCCCATATATCACAATGTGTCGTGTGTGTGGCAGAAGGATACGTGCCAGAAGATGACCCAGACTTGTTTGGTTGATTGTACACCTCAGTCATTCTCTCTCTCTCTCTCTCTCTCTCTCTCTCTCACACACACACACACACTATAACACATCTATCAGCAGATGAAGATTCCAAGCCTCTCACAGGTTAGGAATAGTGGCTGGTTGATGGAAGTGAGAGAGAGAGAGAGAGAGAGAGAGAGAGAGAGAGAGAGAGAGTTGCCTAGTCACTGTGTTCATTTTGCCGTCCCCCCCCCACCGTCATTCTGGTGTGCATTATAGTCTCTTTCTCCATCCTTTTCACAGCACTTCTTCGTGACTGGCATCATATTGTAGTGTTAATGTATTGATAGAGTTATTTCAGGATGAAGATATGGCAATTTTAGGTCAAGTGACTGGAAAAAGAGCCCAGTCGTAACGTTGGAAGCCCCAGTTGGAAGCCCCAGTTGGAAGCCCTCAGTTGGAAGCCCCAGTTGGAAGCCTCAGTTGGAAGCCCCAGTTGGAAGCCTCAGTTGGAAGTCCTCAGTTGGAAGCCTCAGTTGGAAGCCCCAGTTGGAAGTCCTCAGTTGGAAGCCCCAGTTGGAAGCCCCAGTTGGAAGCCCCCAGTTGGAAGCCCCAGTTGGAAGCCCCCAGTTGGAAGCCCCCAGTTGGAAGCCCCAGTTGGAAGCCCCCAGTTGGAAGCCCCCAGTTGGAAGTCCTCAGTTGGAAGTCCTCAGTTGGAAGCCCCAGTTGGAAGCCCCAGTTGGAAGCCCCCAGTTGGAAGCCCCAGTTGGAAGCCCCCAGTTGGAAGCCCCAGTTGGAAGCCCCAGTTGGAAGCCCCCAGTTGGAAGCCCCAGTTGGAAGCCCCAGTTGGAAGCCCCAGTTCCCATCAGACCAAAACCTGAACCTTAACCTGTCCTTATAATACGAGGATGAGATGGAGGGATGGAGTGGAGAGGTGTATGAGAGAGGGGTGTGAGCTGGGGGGAGGGCAGCGAAATGGAGGGGGACAGGGCGACATGGAGGTGATTTGTTTGTTGCCACCCCTTACTGGATTAAGGCGTGTGGCAATAGGTAGATAGACAGATTGACTTTAACATTTTTTCGGTAATATACAACAAACCACACCAAGTTTTGCCAAGTCTTGTATTTTTGATAAATTCCTAAACTTGTACAGATAAATGATGAACCTTGTGTTATACTGTATAGTTATTGGCTTGGTTGCAGGAGTAAATATTTCCTGAATTATATAACCCCAAAATACACCAACCGCTGCCATAGTATCTCTCTCGCGTAACTGAAAAAAATGGTTAACTCAAAAAAATGGTTAACTAAAAAAATGGTTAATTCAAAAAATGGTTTTCAAAAAATGGTTAACTCAAAAATGGTTAACTCAAAAATAGTTAACTAAAAAAATAGTTAACTCAAAAACTGGTTAACTCAAAAAATAGTTAACTCAAAAACTGGTTAACTCAAAAAATTGTTACCGGGTAACTCAAAAACTGGTTAACTCAAAAAATTGTTAACTCAAAAACTGGTTAACTCAAAAATGGTTGTCAAAAATTGGTTGTCAAAAAATGCTAACTCAAAAAACGGTAACTCAAAAAATGGTTAACTAAAAAAATGGTTAACTAAAAAAATGGTTAACTCAAAAAATTGTCAAAAAATGGTTCTCAAAAATGGTTAACTAAAAAAAAATGGTTAACTAAAAAAATGGTTAACTAAAAAAAAATGGTTGCCAAAAAATGGTTAACTCAAAAATGGTTAACTAAAAAAATGGTTTTAAAAAATGGTTAACTAAAATAAAAATGGTTAACTAAAAAATGGTTTTAAAAAATGGTTAACACAAAAATGGTTAACACAAAAAATGATTAACTAAAAAATGGTTAATGGCAATTTTCCGCGACGACCTTTTGAAAAGTATTTGAAATTTTCTGCCGCTGAGCTACGTGAAATAAACTGGAAAAGGGCAAACATTTTTAGGCCTGACCATCCACTCACTCGATGTAGTGCTGCTCCTGGGTGACTGTCCTTTCCTCTCTTCCTTGGTTCTTTCCTGCCTGAGTCAGTCAGTGAGGTGAATGAGGCGTGTCAGCTAAGATGAGCCAACGAGTAAAATGAGGAAGTAATTGACTGAGGTGAGACAAGGGACAGGAGTGAGTATGGTGAATGAGCAAGGGAGGTGACTGTGTGTGTGTGTGTGTGTGTGTGTGTGTGTGTGTGTGTGTTTGTAAGCGTCCGGATGTTTCTTATCAGTGTGCGTCTCTCTCTCTCTCTCTCTCTCATTTTCTGTGGAATTCCCTGTTAGTGTCTTTGTTTATGGTTATATCCTTGTGTGTGTGTGTGTGTGTGTGTGTGTGTGTGTGTGTGTGTGTGTGTGTGTCCATATGCAATTCCTGTTAGTTTCTGTGTTTATGACTATATCTGTGTGTGTGTGTGTGTGTGTGTGTGTGTGTGTGCGCGCGCGCGCGCTTAAAGGCAGGAAATAAAAGAGAAATCCAGCGGGAAAATATTAGGCACAACTAGACAGAGAGCAGAAGAGGATATGAGGAGGGAGGAAAAGAGGAGGGGGAAAGAGAGGAGCTGGAGAGAGAGCAGTGAGCTGAGGAAAGAGTAAGTGACATTAGGGGAGAGGAAAGAAAAAAATGCTAGGTGGCGTTGTACAGGTCAACTCTGGAACTGTCACGCACTCCCTGTATTTCCTATTGCCTATGATCTCCAGTCTTTCAAACGCAGTGTGTCCAGGCATCTCGAAATGAACGCATCTTGAATCTGGCGCCCTGTTATCTTGTTTTTGTTTTTTCTTGGAGGGAACAGTCTTGCGGGCTCCTGGCCTTTGGTTCCTTCTTTCCTGCACAAAAACTAGGTCAAGTGTGGTTCCTTGAGGGTGTGGGTGATGTGGCGGCAGCATCAGAACCTTAGTGTTGGTGGCATACAAGACCCCAGTGTAGAAGTGGCGTAGGGACTGGCTGAGTTACCAGCCACTTTTGTGTTATCAGTGGCACCACACAATGTTTTTATGGCCTGTACTTCCTGCCGCCATTCAACCACCGTCTCTCTCTCTCTCTCTCTCTCTCTCTCTCTCTCCCTCTCCCTCTCTCTCTCACACACATACACATACACACACACACACACACACACACACACACACACTCTTCTTCACATTCACTGGTGCAGCTTTCACCGTCTCATTGTTTACTCCATCTCTTGACACTCACTACTCCTTCATGTTACTCTGAACCTTCTTTCCTGCCGCCTTGATACCCTCCTTCTCTCCCACTTCCCTCTCTCTTCTCTTCTTTCTCCTCTCCTATCATCCCTCCCTCCCTCCCTCCTACCCTATCGCTCCGCCACCCTCGGGCTCGGCCTGGTTCCAGAATTCGAATCCGCACCTGCACCCCAACTGCACTGTTAGAACAACGTTCGCACCACAATTTTAGTTGTCTTGGTCCCGTACCCGCACCGCACCCACAATACACTGAACCATTCCTGCACCGCACGTGTACCACACCCGCAGTACATAGAACCATCACCGTACCCGCACCGCACCCACAATACACTGAAACATTCCTGCACCGCACGTGTACCACACCCGCAGTACATAGAACCATCACCGTACCCGCACCGCACCCACAATACACAGTACCACAACCGCAACTGTACAACACCCGCAGTACACAGAACCACACCATCACCGTAGCCGCAGAGTAGCATGGCACAATTTGCACTGCAGTCATGTATCCACATTTTAGACTACTTGACATACAGTAATCAACAGCATGCATACACAGTATATACAACACCATTTTATATGTTTCTAAAGTATAGTATGATACAGGAAGAAGGAACTTAAACAAGAAATGGATTACAATGATTTTATTACATCATTATTGTGAAATATTTTTTAGGTTTTCATGAAGCTATTTTGACACGATTATGGAAGTTGGTGACCCATGGTGTTACAGGTTCTGTTGCTTGCATTGCTACTTCTCATTACCTTAGCATTGACGCTGAACTACTGAAAAAGATATCATCGACACAGGATGGCTTGACGCTTGTCCTCCTGGTTGGCACTGTGTCCAGCCAGACTAATATGTCTGTCACTAGGTGCACTGGTGGCCATGATACACATTACCTGCAGTCCTACACAGTACCTAGAGTTGCATCTCGTCTTCCTTCCACATACATTCTGTGTGTGTGTGTGTGTGTGTGTGTGTGTGTGTGTGTGTATCACTATACATTCATTTTCATACATACTAACGCTACAAATTCCACATATGTACCGCAGTGAAGGAAGTACAACCGCACCCGCACCTCATCCGCACCGCAACCGCAAGTATTTCCTTACGGTGCGGGATACCGCAACACAGCGCGGTGCGGTTGTTGCCACACACAGCTCTGCCACCCTCCCTGCAACCCTCCCGGCCGCACTGCCACCCTCCCTGCCTCCTACCCTGTCGCCCCACCACCCTCCCTGCCTCCTACCCTGTCATCCACCACCCTCCCTGCCTCCTACCCTGTCATCCACCACCCACCCTGCCTCCTACCCTGTCATCCACCACCCTCCCTGCCTCCTACCCTGTCGCCCCACCACCCTCCCTGCCTCCCCTGCCAAAGGAATTATCACCCACATTGTTGTCTGGTAAACGCGACCTATTACACTAGTCTATAAAAACCTGTACTTAGTGGTGATGCAGGCGTTGTGGTGTGATGATGATGATGATGATGATGATGATGATGATGGGGGGCCGCAGAGGGGGAGGGGGAGGAAGAGGAGGAAGGGAAGGGGTGGCAGGGATTGAAGGAAGGCAGGAGACAGAAGGACAGGAATGGCAGGAGGAAGGGAACAAAAAAAGATGACAACGAGAGAGGAAGATTAGAGTTACACACAGCGCAGAGGAGGGGAGGCAGAGGGTGGGAATGGAGGGGAGGCAGAGGGTGGGAATGGAGGGAGGCAGAGGGTGGGAATGGGAGGAGGCAGAGGGTTGGAATGGGGGGAGGCAGAGGGTGGGAATGGAGGGAGGCAGAGGGTGGGAAGGAAGGAAGGCAGGGGGTGGGAAGGGAAGACAGGAGGGAAGGAGGGTAGTGCGGGAGAGTACAGCAGAAATAAAACGTTCAAACAAAATTAATGAATAAAAAAAATTGGAATAGTATGTGAGGGAGAAAGACAAACTTATTAGAGGCAGAGAAACCAAAATGTGACAAGAGGGAAGGAGGGAGGAGGAGAGGAGTAATGTTGGAGAGGAAAAGGGAGGAAAGGGACACAGCAAGGGATAGAAGGAGAGGAATAGGAGGGTGTGAGAGAATAAGAGAAGCAGGGAGATGGGAGAAAGTAACAAAGAGTATGTAAGAGAACAGAGAGATGGGAGAAAGTGACAAAGAGTATGTAAGAGAAGCAGAGAGATGAAAGAAAGTAACAAAGAGTATGTAAGAGAACAGAGAGATGGGAGAAAGTGACAAAGAGTATGTAAGAGAACAGAGAGATGGGAGAAAGTGACAAAGAGTATGTAAGAGAACAGAGAGATGGGAGAAAGTGACAAAGAGTATGTAAGAGAACAGAGAGATGGGAGAAAGTGACAAAGAGTATGTAAGAGAACAGAGAGATGGGAAAGGGAGACACAGAGAAGCAGAGAGAGAGAGAGAGAGAGAGAGAGTAGGTAAGAGTCTGTGATGCTAGAGTCTGAGGCCAACACTGCAGCACAAGACTGACCCCTTGTATGGGCCTGACATCATGTTCAGTGTATTCTTGCCACCAGCATAGGATTTGATGCAAGTTATACAGAACCACTTGCAGTCCAGGCTTTATGGCAGGTTATACTGAACCTCTTGAGTCTGAAGCGTTATTTCTAAGCTGTATGAAATGGTCCGGGGATACCATGAGTACAATATATGACACCATCGCACTGAATGGGTTAACAGGAACAACCCCGCAGGAATAACACATCAATGACCCACTAAAGCACACGAGAGAGAGAGAGAGAGAGAGAGAGAGAGAGCAATGGGCTCGCAGTGTATGTTATCAGAAATATTGTGATAAAAGTCGAGGGGATGGAGAGAATGTGAAAGAGGAAGTGGGTAGAGATAAATGAAGTGACTGGCACGGGTAACGGGCTGGAGGGTAACAACATGAGTGAAAGTGAGAGTAAAAGTGACACAGCGTATGACAGGAACCACAGAGCGTGTGAACTCCAACACAGCAAGTGGCACAGCGGCGTGGGACAGAGGCAGGGAAGGAGAAAGACAAAGAAATGGGGGGAGGGTGGGAAGGAGAGGGAGGAGAGAAGAGACGGAGAGAAGAAGGACTGCAGAGAGACCAAGACGAGCGGGATCAGAGAAGAGATGAAGACTGAAGGGAGGATGGACAGCGAGAGGTGAGTGACGAAGGAGGGAAGAGGAAAAATGATAATTAAGTGAAAGAAGACAGAAAATATGGAAAAGCGATGGAGGGGAATAGCTACGGAGAAGAGTACGAGGAAAAGATGGAGAGAAAAAAAAAAAAGGATGGGGAAGGAAGGAAGGGGAAAAGAGACTGACAGAAGAGGATGGACAAAGTAGATGGGGAGGAGAGGAATGTGAAGAGTCAGAGAAGGGAAGAAGGACAAAAGAGATGGACAGTGGAGAAAGGAGATAGAGGAGGGAGGTAGGAAAAAAAGCAATGAATAGGACAGCAAGGAGAATATAGACAACGAAATGATGAAAAGCAAATGATATGGATAGGGAAAGGAGGAGGACAGTGATGGAAAGGGGAAGGAGTATAGTAGATAAGAGAGAGCAATGACGAAAAGAGAGAAGGAGAGGGATGATTAGAGAGGAAGACCGAGGAATGAAAGAAGCCAAAAGAGATTTGCTGCGTGGAAGTGATGATGAACCACTGCAATACTCCAAGCGTGATTTGGGAAGCAGTCGGTCGGCGATTAAAACAGGAAGGGGTTGCATGTTGGCCTTAGAGAGGAAAGATTGTGTGCTGGTGGTTGCAGGGGTGTACCTAGTGGCGGGGGTAACCTACCCTCCCACCCCACCTCACCCCAGAGAGAGAGAGAGAGAGAGGTATAACCAAGACAACTGCAGGTACAGCCACAAGGCAGGTACAGGTGTGGCCAGAACACAAGTACAACAGACACAAGACCATTACACCTGCATTCACCACACAATTACAGCTACATTCACAGTACAGTGCCATATCAAAATGTTTATAGTGATAGTTTCCTTCCATCATTACCAAACAGGACAACTACTGACATTTTGACTGACAATAGTTTTGCCCTGATACCTCTCCACAGCAAAGGATTTTGTCTCAATGTTAGTGTCGGCTACGATTACTGATCTATAGGACGGACATAAGTGGCTGTGTAAGGACTGGCATTAATGTATTAGTCTTTGTTTGTGATCAGAATATCTATCTATCTATCTATCTATCTATTGCCAGACGTCATAATCCCGTAAGGGGTGGCCACTTGACTTTGAGTTATTTGTTTTACGGGGAGAGGCACTAACCCTCCATCAACCCACTTGTTGACACGTAGGGAGCACGTATGGTTATATGGTTACCACCCAGCGTCGTAAATGGTTTCTTGGCTTACAAGAAACCATTTGGCTTGTCACTCAGTGTAAGGCCACCTGCATGTAAAGGAAAGAAAAGCAATAAGACGTGACAGGAAAGATAGGAGAAATAGGAAGAGAGGAGGACAGACTCAGAAAAAGAATGATAAAGGCCAAGGAAGAAGTAGGCAGCACTACATCAAGTGAGTGGATGATGGTGGCCACCACCTACCACTAATCATACATTATAATTATGTTGTATTCAAGTGCAGTAACGTATAGAATTAAACCTGTCAATGGCATTACCTTTACTGTGTACATCCGTCTCTCTCACCGTTAACCTTTACCTTGTACAATACCACGTCCCTCTCCCTTGCTTCTTTCCTCTCCCTCCACTTTACCCTCAACAATATTTTCTTTCTCCATCTCCCGTTTTTATCACATTCAACCTCCTCCCTTTACCTCACCTTCAACCTCACCATCTCCTTATTCCCCCCTTCTGCTGCCCCTGCTTCATCCTTCCCTTCACTCCTCTCCCTCACACACACACACACACACACACACACACACACACACACACACACACACACACACACACACACACACACACACACACACAAACAAACAAACACACGTCGAGTAAACCAACCCCCTCTCTCTTGCTATCGTAGGCGAGGGTGGAATAAAAATATAAAATGAAATTATCTTCATCTGTGTGGGGAAACACAGGAAGCAGAGCAGCGACGGTGTACAGTGATGAGAGGAGGGGCAGCAGCAGTGGGGGGAAGAGGGAAGAGACAGGGGAAGGGAGAGAAAGAGAGAGAGAGGACAGAGGAGGCGACTGGGAAGAGGGAAGGAATGAAGAATGAAGGAAAGGGGAAGGGGAGAGAGAAGGGATGGAGGAAGAAACAGTGAGTGACTAAGGAACGGAGGGGAAAATAAAATAGAGTGAAGAAAGGGAGAGGGAGCAGCAAAGGGAGAGAGGAAGGTTGGAGAAGGCAGAGTGAGGGTGTAGGTGGAAGGGAGAGAACAGACTGAAGAAGGAATGAAGTCAGTCGAGAAAGGGAGACGGATGATGGGAAAGAGGGTGGATGACAGACAACACTATGAAGGAATAAGATCAGGGTGAGGAAGAAGGGAGGATGTACTGTAGGGTCTGGGAGGACAGGAGGAGGATGAGTGAGGGGGAAGGGATGAGGCAGGGTGAGGGGGCAGGGAGGAGGCTGAGTGAGGGGGAAGGGATGGGACAGGGTGAGGGGGCAGGGTGAGAGGAGCTGAGTGAGGGAGGAATGGGGCAGGGAGGAGGCTGAGTGAGGGAGGAAGGGATGGGGCAGGGTGAGGGGGCAGGGAGGAGGCTGAGTGAGGGGGAAGGGCTGGGGCAGGGTGAGGGGGCAGGGAGGAGGCTGAGTGAGGGGGAAGGGATGGGACAGGGTGAGGGGGCAGGGTGAGAGGAGGCTGAGTGAGGGAGGAATGGCTGGGGCAGGGAGTGGGGGTTACAACATGAGGGGGCAGCGAGAGGCAGGAAGAGACACCAGAGTGTGACATCCATCACCGCAGTGATAGTCATCTGCACAACACATTTTGGTAGATCAGGACATTTCACGCCTTAGGTTAGTGCTGTTGCCAACACCTTCACAAAATGTATGGGAATAATTAGCCCTGACTGTGGTGGTAAAAAAGTTGATTACAGAGAGAGAGCAAGAGTGGACCAATGCATTAGCCTTTGTGTTGGCTGTGTCTTGTTTATTTTTAAGTTCTAGATTCTGCACTGTACAGTAAGTTACTTCTGTATTGAGGACAGTGTCACTGGCAGTGCTGCGTGTACGCATGTATCTGTGAATATATATATATATATATATATATATATATATATATATATATATATATATATATATAGATAGATAGATAGATAGATATAGATATAGATATAAACACGGAGAGAGATAGAGAGGGAGAGGGGGGGGAGAAAGTGTTCGTGAGCTGGTCCTCAGTGTCCTCCCAAAGTTTATTATTTTTTATATTTAGGAAAACGAAATTTTTCAGGAAGGTAGACGTGTACTTTGAACAGGTTTTGGGCAGGACTGGACCCGTAAAAAGGCCTATTTACACCTGGATCAGGGGGCAGGGCAGCCCCTACACCATTTTCTAAATTTCCTATAAACATAACAAGGTTAACTGGAGTGCAAGCTGTGGCTGGCAGGGTTTATTTTACACGGCAAAAAAAAAAAAAAAAAAAAAAAAAAAAAAAAAAAATCACGGTGGTAGCCGGCCATCCCGGCGAGGTTTTAGGCAGAATGGAATCGCCAAGGCTGCCTCTGCGTACACCGAGGTACACGCCAACACCAACTAATTTTTACACACGGTGAGATCCCCTGTGGCTACCCCGGCAAGCTGGATGTACCCTATGGGGGGGGGGGCACTCCTAAGTTAAACCAAGTTGTTTCTTAATTGCAAGACTAAAAGTTCAAAATCTTTTGTTGTTACAGGAACAGTTACATTTCACCAACTTGACTATGTAAATTGTCTACCACCATTGCTGTAATAATCTTCACTATTAGTAATGCATTTCCTCTTGGACATTCACTGGTTATTTCTGCTGCCAATACTGCAACTCATACACTGAATACATCTTAACATTATAACAACTGGTCAGCAAATAATACAAAGATGAGAAACGGGTCAATATATGTGTACATAATGCAAAACTCTGTCTGCCCTTAACATTGACATTATTCCCAGTGATGGTGGAGGCAGGGATGGTGGTTGTTGTCGTTAAGGCAGGGGTGATGGTTGTTGTGGTGGTAGAGGCAGGGGTGATGGTTGTTGTGGTGGTAGAGGCAAGGGTGATGGGCGTTGTGGTGGTAGAGGCAGGGGTAATGGTTGTTGTGGTGGTAGAGGCAGGGGTGATGGGCGTTGTGGTGGTAGAGGCAGGGGTAATGGTTGTTGTGGTGGTAGAGGCAAGGGTGATGGGCGTTGTGCTGGTAGAGGCAGGGGTAATGGTTGTTGTGGTGGTAGAGGCAAGGGTGATGGGCGTTGTGGTGGTAGAGGTAGGTGTGGTAGTGGTGGTGATCACAGTACTAACGTGCACGGTGACAGCGGGGATGTGGTAGTGGTGATTGTCCTAGTGATGCTAACAGGCAACGTTGGTATGCATGGACAACATTTTCTGTTTTTACCCCGGTAACGACAGGTATCCATGCTAATATCTGTCTGTCTATCCATCTATCTACAGATCAGTAGATAGGTAGACATAGACATATACATAGACATATAGACTGACTAACAGATAAACAGACATAAAGATGGACAGTGAGACAGACAGATGGATAATGTTAAGGTGTGGCTTTAGGTCAAGTTGTATGGTGTTTACGGCATCAACAAGGTAGTAGGTTAGGGTGGTGCAGAGAGGTGCTACTATGGCAGTGTTGTGGGGCCAAGGCGCGGTAGCTGGCCTGGCACAACACTCCGGCGGGGAGATCTTCCTCATTTACCAAGTTGTCAAATTCTGGCCTGAGATACTGCTCCTACATACCTCTATACAAAGCTGATCCTCTTGGCGGCTATCCCTTACCCATTTGCCCTGCACCACGCCAGGTTACGAACCTTGTTTCAGTCCTAGCTAGTTGCAGTCTGCCCCAGGACGGCGGCTACTTGCTTGTGGTCGATGGCTCTGCTCGGCCACACAGACCAACAGACAGGAACAACAACAGCAACAACATTCTATCAGTTTTGCCATAACATCTCCCGCATACTTCTTCAATACCTCCCACCACCAGACCAAAGGCAGGCTGAGTTTGGTACAAACTTTTCTCAGCAAAAAATAATCGTTGGCAGATTATAAAATGTGAGTTTTTCCCTTGGCTCTGATACCTGTGTTGATATACAACAAAGAGTATGCCTTACCCAGAGTACAGTATGTGAACCTGCCTGGGTATCCTCCTACATACCAGTTTATTAGCCTGTGTTTTCACACTGTATCTTGACCCAGTAAAGTCTCTCCTGCCTAACACCCTACCACAACTTGTCCTGCCATTTATTTAACACTTCATTATTTTCCTACTTCACTATACTCCCTTTACCTTAACTTGGCACAGATTTGCATCCTTTTGCGGCTTATTCCACGCAGAATAAGGCAATACTATGGCCCTACATCCCTTCCGTAGCACTTCTTCATGACTAGCATCATACTGTGCTGTTAATCTCTTGCTACAACCAGTAATGAAGATGGACAGATGGCAGTTTTAGGCCAAGTTAGAGTAAAAAAGGTATAGTATATCCGTTGCCAACGTTACCATTTCATTAGTGTACCAGGCCATTATTTTGTGTGTTCCTTAATTCACAAATAAATCAGTTCATTTAACCTCTTACTTGTGTCCCAGTAGATATATAGTTTACCAGTGTATTAATTATCTACTTTACTAGTGTACTATTTCATTAATGTACGAGTTCATTAGTGTACTATTTCACTAGTTGCTTCGTTGATGCTGTTACCAGTCTGCCACTGTACTACTTCATCAGTTGTCCAGGTCATTAGTTTACCCGTTGTTCAGGTTCCAAGGAAAACCATTCCATAGTTGTCCAGTTCACTAGATGACCATTTGACTGGTGTCGGGGTTCACCAGAGTATTAGTTTACTAGTACATGAGTTTACCAGTCCATTAGTTAACCAGTTGTTTAGTTTACCAGTCCATTAGTTAACCAGTTGTTTAGTTTACCAGTCCATTAGTTAACCAGTTGTTTAGTTTACCAGTACATTAGTTAACCAGTTGTTTAGTTTACCAGTCCATTAGTTAACCAGTTGTTTAGTTTACCAGTCCATTAGTTAACCAGTTGTTTAGTTTACCAGTCCATTAGTTAACCAGTTGTTTAGTTTACCAGTACATTAGTTAACCAGTTGTTTAGTTTACCAGTACATTAGTTAACCAGTTGTTTAGTTTACCAGTACATTAGTTAACCAGTTGTTTAGTTTACCAGTACATTAGTTAACCAGTTGTTTAGTTTACCAGTACATTAGTTAACCAGTTGTTTAGTTTACCAGTACATTAGTTAACCAGTTGTTTAGTTTACCAGTACATTAGTTAACCAGTTATTTAGTTTACCAGTACATTAGTTAACCAGTTGTTTAGTTTACCAGTACATTAGTTAACCAGTTGTTTAGTTTACCAGTACATTAGTTAACCAGTTGTTTAGTTTACCAGTACATTAGTTAACCAGTTGTTTAGTTTACCAGTACATTAGTTAACCAGTTGTTTAGTTTACCAGTACATTAGTTAACCAGTTGTTTAGTTTACCAGTACATTAGTTAACCAGTTGTTTAGTTTACCAGTACATTAGTTAACCAGTTGTTTAGTTTACCAGTACATTAGTTAACCAGTTGTTTAGTTTACCAGTACATTAGTTAACCAGTTGTTTAGTTTACCAGTACATTAGTTAACCAGTTGTTTAGTTTACCAGTACATTAGTTAACCAGTTGTTTAGTTTACCAGTACATTAGTTAACCAGTTGTTTAGTTTACCAGTACATTAGTTAACCAGTTGTTTAGTTTACCAGTACATTAGTTAACCAGTTGTTTAGTTTACCAGTACATTAGTTAACCAGTTGTTTAGTTTACCAGTACATTAGTTAACCAGTTGTTTAGTTTACCAGTACATTAGTTAACCAGTTGTTTAGTTTACCAGTACATTAGTTAACCAGTTGTTTAGTTTACCAGTACATTAGTTAACCAGTTGTTTAGTTTACCAGTCCATTAGTTAACCAGTTGTTTAGTTTACCAGTACATTAGTTAACCAGTTGTTTAGTTTACCAGTACATTAGTTAACCAGTTGTTTAGTTTACCAGTACATTAGTTAACCAGTTGTTTAGTTTACCAGTACATTAGTTAACCAGTTGTTTAGTTTACCAGTACATTAGTTAACCAGTTGTTTAGTTTACCAGTACATTAGTTAACCAGTTGTTTAGTTTACCAGTACATTAGTTAACCAGTTGTTTAGTTTACCAGTACATTAGTTAACCAGTTGTTTAGTTTACCAGGTCAGTGTACTGCCAGTACATTAGCTATAGTTCTTTTACACTAATTTGGCCCAGATTTTTTTTTTTTTCTTTGGGAGCTTATTTCACGTAGTTCAATGACAGAAGCGGACAATACTGCAGCTCCACATCATTCTCACAGCACTTCTTCGTGACTAACACCATATTCGAGACTTAATTTATTGTTATACTCGGCACTGATGCTGGGGCAATGGAAATTTGAGGCCAAGTTAGAGTAACAAGGGTATAGGGCACAGCACAAGCCCTGCCACCAAGTCAGATATCTGGGTAAGCAGGATGGCCGTCTATTTTGGGCCTGTGATCTGAAGCGATAAAACCCAACGCCTCCACTGAATGGCTGTGGCCACTCAGTAAAATAGCGTGTTGACTCAGTGAATTAGTGGTGAGTCAGTAAGTATGGTGAGTCAATGAATGGACAGGGTGACTCAGTAAAATAGCGTGTTGACTCAGTGAATTAGTGGTGAGTCAGTAAGTATGGTGAGTCAATGAATGGACAGGGTGACTCAGTAAAATAGCGTGTTGACTCAGTGAATTAGTGGTAAGTCAGTAAGTATGGTGAGTCAATGAATGGACACGGTGACTCAGTAAAATAGCGTGTTGACTCAGTGAATTAGTGGTGAGTCAGTAAGTATGGTGAGTCAATGAATGGACACGGTGACTCAGTAAAATAGCGTGTTGACTCAGTGAATTAGTGGTGAGTCAGTAAGTATGGTGAGTCAATGAATGGACACGGTGACTCAGTAAAATAGCGTGTTGACTCAGTGAATTAGTGGTGAGTCAGTAAGTATGGTGAGTCAATGAATGGACAGGGTGACTCAGTAAAATAGCGTGTTGACTCAGTGAATTAGTGGTGAGTCAGTAAGTATGGTGAGTCAATGAATGGACAGGGTGACTCAGTAAAATAGCGTGTTGACTCAGTGAATTAGTGGCGAGTCAGTAAGTATGGTGAGTCAATGAATGGACACGGTGACTCAGTAAAATAGCGTGTTGACTCAGTGAATTAGTGGTGAGTCAGTATGGTGAGTCAATGAATGGACACGGTGACTCAGTAAAATAGCGTGTTGACTCAGTGAATTAGTGGTGAGTCAGTAAGTATGGTGAGTCAATGAATGGACACGGTGACTCAGTAAAATAGCGTGTTGACTCAGTGAATTAGTGGTGAGTCAGTAAGTATGGTGAGTCAATGAATGGACAGGGTGACTCAGTAAAATAGCGTGTTGACTCAGTGAATTAGTGGTGAGTCAGTAAGTATGGTGAGTCAATGAATGGACAGGGTGACTCAGTAAAATAGCGTGTTGACTCAGTGAATTAGTGGTGTGTCAGTAAGTATGGTGAGTCAATGAATGGACAGGGTGACTCAGTAGTGTGGTGAGTTTTTGAATGTTGTGGCACAAAGGATGTTTTGGGTCAGTGAGTCAGTGTGGTACATCAGTGTGGTGAATGATGGGTGAGTCAGTGTGTGAGTGTGGTGGGTCAGTGTGGTACATCAGTGTGGTGAATGATGGGTGAGTCAGTGTGTGAGTGTGGTGAGTCAGTGTGGTACATGAGTGTGGTGAATGATGAGTGAGTCAGTGTGTGAGTGTGGTGGGTCAGTGTGGTACATCAGTGTGGTGAATGATGGGTGAGTCAGTGTGTGAGTGTGGTGGGTCAGTGTGGTACATCAGTGTGGTGAAAGATGGGTGAGTCAGTGTGTGAGTGTGGTGGGTCAGTGTGGTACATCAGTGTGGTGAATGATGGGTGAGTCAGTGTGTGAGTGTGGTGGGTCAGTCAGTCAGTGTGGTCAGTCAGCCAGTCAGTTTGGTAAGGTAGCGAGTGCATGTCACCAGGCAGTGTAAGAGTGCTGAGTCAGGCGGTCAGTGTGGTGAGTCAGTGAATGAGTTGTGAGTCAGTGTGGTGAGTCGGTAAATGAATGATGAGTTACTGAGTGAATGTGTTCAATAAGTGAGTGAGCCATTGTTGTTGAAGTGAATCCTTATGTTGCAGTGATGGCGTCTGGTGGTGGTGGTGGTGGTGTGGTGGCGGTGTGGTGGTGGCTGATGTTGCTGTGCCACACCATGCAGATACACCGCATCGCAGCAATACGTAAGTTACTGTGTTATTATTATTATTATTATTATAACTACACCTGTCTGCCTTACCATCACACCTGTCACTGCCATGGAGTATAGATGTTAATGATGTTTCAGAGACCACTGGCCATCCCAGCACACCTACTGGACCTTCTGACCCCTCACACCCCTCCCCTAACCTCTCTCCTGACTCACCTCAACATTCCCCTCATCCTTCCTCCAACCCTTCTCTTAATCCTTCTCATAACACCTATCCAGGCTCTTCTGATCACCCTCCTAACCCCTCTCCCAAACCTGTCCCTAACTCCTCTCCCAAACCTGTCCCTAACTCCTCTCCCAAGCCTGTCCCTAACCCCTCTCCCAAGCCTGTCCCTAACCCCTCTCCCAAGCCTGTCCCTAACCCCTCTCCCAAGCCTGTCCCTAACCCCTCTCCCAAGCCTGTCCCTAACCCCTCTCCCAAGCCTGTCCCTAACCCCTCTCCCAAGCCCGTCCCTAACCCCTCTCCCAACCCTTCTAACCTCTCTCCTGCATCCTCACTTAAGCACTCACCTAATCCCTCACCAATCCCAAAGCCTACTCCCTCCACCAAGCCCTATCCTGCCTCCTTTCCTAGCCTCTTTCCCAGCCCGTCCGCCAATCCCTCACCAATCCCAGTGCCCAGCCCCTCCACCAAGCCATCTGCAGACCCCATCACTGAACCAGACAACTCTACAGCTGCCAACCCTCCTAAAAAAGGTTAGTTGTGTGAGTCAAAGCAAAGGCAGAGGGGCTGAGAGGCAGGGTGGAGGAAGGGTGGACGAAGGGTGTGGGAAGGGTGGAGTGAGAGGAGTATGAGATATGAGAGGGAGAAGAGGGAGGGTGAGGAAAGGGAGGGATGAGAGGGAGGGTGAGGTAAGGGAGGGATGAGAGGGAGGGTGAGGGAAGGGAGGGAGTGAGGAGGGAGGAGGTGGAAAGAAAGGGAAGGGAGGGTGTGAGGGAAGGGGGAGGGGGAGGGTGTGAGAGAGGGAGGAGGGGGAGGGTAAGGGAAGGGAGGGTGTGAGGGAGGGAGGAGGGGGAGGGTAAGGGAAGGGAGTGTTGTCCCTACACCCCAGGGTGACAGGGAGGAGGGAGTTAGTGGGCATTAGGGAATGACGAGTGGAAGGGAGAATGGGAATGGGGAAGGGGGCAGTGGAAGGGAGGGTAAGGGAAGGAAAAGTAAAGGGAAGGGAGAAGACAGAGGAAGGAGGTTTAAAAGAGGGTACAGAGTGGCTGCTGGAATGAACTGTGAGAAGGAGATGGAGAGGGAGGGAAAAGTGAGAGGGGTAAGGGAAAGCAGGATGAGGTGAGGAGGGATGGAGATAGGAGGGAGAGAAAGGCAGGTGGTGAGAGGAAGGCTGAGGGGCCTGGGTTGAAAGGATGGGGTGAGAGGGAGTAGGAAAGGGGGTTTAAAGGAAAGGGGTAAAAGGGAGGTGTGAGAGGGAGGTTGAGAGGGTGTTAGGGTAGTGGTGTGTCAATGTGGTAAGGGATGGATTAAGAGACGCCTTTAAGATTGATATGTAATTGGATTATCAGTCGTTATAAACACCCTCACTTTGGTTGGTGGGTTTAGCTATTTTATTCTGCATAACGTCATTCACTTTTGTTGATCCCAGTGATATGGTAAAGTCAAAGACTAAAATAACTGTCCGTAATCAGCCTTTCACTGCTGCTGCTGCATCTAAACGGTTATTTTGGCTAACACCACAATATTTTATTTAGCCAAGAGAAAATGACCCCTGAACAATTGTTAAGGAGGAGTCCACATTTATTGTTTTTCCTGGTCATCCTTTCAGAATGCCACAAAGTCACGGTGCCAACATATCGTACCCGTCATCCAGTGGCACTCAGGAAGAAAGACAAGGAGGAGATGCTTGAAGCCGAGTTTGTGCTTCACCAGTCTGTAACAAATGCCGCCTCTGCTCTAGCGTTCGAAGTCAAAACTTTATCAAACAGATCACGCGAGGCTCTTCTTGCTGTGGTCTTGAGTGCTAACGAGTCTGCTGACGTGGACGCCGCAAAGTTCCGGTGTTTTGATAAGAGTGGTGAAAACTCAACACTGACCCTCACCATCAACACTGTCCCCACCATCCCTGCAACCACCACCACCCCTGCAACCACCGACAACTCTACCGAGCCTGACAACAGCACACAGGTGGTGACTCTCAGGATCAAAATTAAGGTTAGTTGTGGTGTTGTGGGTTCAGAGGCGGCTGTGTGTGTATGTGTAACAATTAACACTGGTATAAATGTAATAATTCTGACATAAAGTCCAGCACATCAGTACTAATGAAGGCACTCGAGTGTGTGTGTGTGTGTGTGTGTGTGTGTGTGTGTAACAATTAACACTGGTATAAATGTAATAATTCTGACATAAAGTCCAGCACATCAGTACTAATGAAGGCACTCGAGTGTGTGTGTGTGTGTGTGTGTGTGTAACAATTAACACTGGTATAAATGTAATAATTCTGACATAAAGTCCAGCACATCAGTACTAATGAAGGCACTCGAGTGTGTGCGTGTGTGTGTGTGTGTGTGTGTGTGTGTGTGTGTGTGTGTGTGTGTGTAACAATTAACACTGGTATAAATGTAATAATTCTGAAATGAAGAAAGTTAAATCGGAGAAAGCCCCAGGAATTGATGGAGTGTGTGGTGAAATGCTGAAGCATGGGGGAGAGATAGTAGTAGAATGGATGTGGAATATGTGCAGATTGGCCTGGGAGGAAGGTAGAGTCCCGGAGGATTGGAAGTCAGGTATAATTATTCCCTTGTACAAAGGAAAAGGGGAAAAAGAAGTGTGTGGTAATCATAGGGGCATTTGTCTTCTTAGTATAACAGGAAAAGTGTATGGTAGGATCACAACCTTATTACCTTAACCTGTCCTATCGCTCCAGTACGGCCTGCGGACCCTCCAGGGAAACGTCGTCTCTGGCATTTTGGAGCTGCGGACTGGGAGGCCCTCAGGCAGTACTTCTTTGATTTTCCCTGGAATGATTATTGCTTCCATGGCCGTGAGCCATCTGAGTGTGCCTTGCGCATTACGGAGGTTATTCTCTCGGGCATGGAAGCATACATTCCTTTCTCATATCCTTTGACTAACGCAAGAAAGCCTTGGTTTAATCACGCTTGTTCTAATGCTGTCCGCAACAAGGAGAAGGCCTACAAAAGGTACCGGAGCCAACCCACCCCTGAATCACATAATCTTTACGTTTCTGCCCGGAATCGTGCTAAGTCTGTTCTTCGCTCTACTAAAAATAATTTCATCCATACTAAATGCTCTCAACTCTCCAACTCGAATTCTTCCCGCTCCTTCTGGCACCTTGCCAAAAATCTTTCTAACAACTTTACCTCATCATCCTTCCCTCCTCTTTTCTACTCTGATGGTTCTGTAGCTATTTCTTCTACTGATAAAGCAGATCTCTTCGCACAGACTTTCTCCTCCAATTCCACCTTAGACAATTCAGGTGCTGTTCCTCCATCACTTACCCCCTCTGACTTCCTCATGGCTGACATTAAAATTTCTTCAGTTGATGTATTTTCTGCCATTACTGGCCTCAGTACTAACAAGGCATATGGGCCTGATGGGGTCCCTCCTGTTGTTCTCAAAAACTGTGCTTCTGTGCTTACACCCTGCCTAGGCAAACTATTTCGCCTTTGTCTGTCAACTTGTACCTTTCCTTCTTGCTGGAAGTTTGCTCTCATTCAGCCAGTCCCAAAGAAGGGTGACCATTCCCAACCCTCCAACTATCGTCCAATTGCTTTAACGTCCTGTATTTCAAAAGTTTTCGAGTCAATTCTTAATAAAAAAATTTTAAGGCATCTTTCCTATCACAACCTTCTTTCCGATCGTCAGTATGGGTTCCGTCAGGGACGCTCCACTGGCGATCTTCTCACCTACCTTTCAGACTCCTGGTCATCCTCCTTTCGGGACTTTGGCGAAAGCTTTGCCATTGCACTTGACATCTCAAAGGCTTTCGATCGAGTCTGGCATAAATCTTTAATTTCCAAACTGCCCTCCTACGGTTTCTATCCTTCTATCTGTACCTTCATCGCTAGCTTCCTTTCTGGTCGTTCTATAGCTGCTGTCGTAGACGGCCATCGTTCTTCTCCTAGATCTATCAACAGTGGTGTTCCTCAGGGCTCTGTCCTATCACCAACTCTCTTCCTTTTATTCATCAATGATCTTCTAAGCTGTACATCTAACCCTATCCACTCATACGCTGATGACTCCACCCTTCACCTTTCCATTCGGTTCCCGCAACGCCCATCTCAACAGTTACTTCAAGAAACAAGGGATGAGGCTATGGCACACCTAATGTCTGACTTGGCTCATATCTCTGACTGGGGTAAAAATAATATGGTTGTCTTTAATGCTTCTAAGACTCAGTTCTTACACCTATCAACCCGACAAAATCTTCCACAGGTATACCCACTAATGTTTAATAATATTCAGATTAATCCTGCATCATCCTTGAACATGCTTGGGGTTTCATTTGCTCGGGACTTATCTTGGAAAGATCATATTGCATCTCTTGTAAAATCTGCTTCCAGGAGATTGGGTGTGCTAAGCCGACTCCGCTCTTTCTTTACCCCTGCACAATTGTTGACTCTATACAGGGGTTTTATCCGCCCCTGTGTGGAGTACAACTCTCATGTGTGGGGAGGCTCCCCACATACAGCTCTTCTCAATAGGGTGGAGTCAAAGGCTTTTCGTCTCATTAACTCTCCTCCTCTTACTGACTCCCTTCAACCTCTGTCTCTTCGCCGCACTGTTGCATCTTTATCTCTTTTCTATCGCTACTTTAATGGTCACTGCTCCTCTGAACTGTCTGCTTGCATTCCTCCACCTCTACGACGGGCGCGTAGCACCCGTCTGGCAGCAAACTCTCATCCCTTTTCTGTCCAACTCTCTAATGCAAGAGTTAACCGTTACTCCCAATCTTTCATTCATGCAACAGGTCAGCTCTGGAACTGTCTCCCTCTGTCTGTATTTCCTCCTGCCTATGATCTCCAGTCTTTCAAACGCAGTGTGTCCAGGCATCTCAAAATGATCGGATCTTGAATTTGGCTCTCTCTTGTATTTTGTTTTTCTCTTGGAGGGAACTGTTACTGCGGGCTCATGGCCTTTGGTTCCTTCTTCCTCGCATAAAAAAAAAAAAAAAAAAAAAAAAAACTTATAGACAGAGTTAGAGAAAGAACAGAGAAATTAGTTGGAGAAGAACAGGGAGGCTTTAGGAAGGGAAGAGGTTGTGTAGATCAGATATTCATTCTTAGATCTTTAGTGGAAAGTTTCTAGAGAAGGGAAAGAAGTTGTATGCGGCTTTCATGGATTTGGAGAAAGCATATGACAGGGTGGATAGACAAGGATTGTGGAAAGTGTTAAGAATATATGGAGTAGATGGGAAGTTGTTGAATGCTGTGAAGAGTATGTACGATGGTGCGAAGGCTGCAGTGCGTGTGGATGGTGAACTAAGTGAATTTTTCTCTTTGAAAGTTGGTTTGAAACAGGGATGTGTCATGTCTCCATGGTTGTTCAATCTGTACATGGATGGGGTAATAAAAGAGGTACAAGGTAGGGTAGTGGATGTTGGAGTGGCCCTGGTGAGAGAGGATAGTGTTTGGAAACTCCCTGTACTGTTGTTTGCAGATGATACTGTGTTGTTGAGTGAAGACGAAGGGGAGCTGCAAGGCTTGGTGGATGAGTTTGAGAGAGTGTGTAAGAAACGGAATCTGAACGTGATTGTAGGGAAGAGTAAAGTGATGGTCTTTGAGAGAGGTGAAGTTAGTGCATGTACAGCGAGGTTAGATGGTGAGGAATTGGAAAATGTGAGTACGTTTAAGTATTTGGGTAGTGTGATGAGTAAGGATGGAGGTTTGGAGGGTGAAGTGCTTGAAAGGGTACAGCAGGGAAGAAAGGTTGCTGGTTCCTTGAAAGCAGTGATAAGAAACAGGGAAGTGAGCATGGAAGTGAAAAAGTTACTACATGACAGTATTGTGATACCAACTCTAACGTACGGAAGTGAGGCTTGGACATTGTTGGAAGGACACAAGTCAAGAGTGAGAGCAGTGGAATGAGTTATTTAAGAGGAGCCTGTGGAGTCACGTGGAGAGACAGGCTGACGAATGAGGATATAAAGGAGCGTTGTGGTGTGGATGTGGATGTGATAGGAAGCGTTATGAGGAACACACTGAGGTGGTTTGGCCATGTGGAGAGGATGGAGGATGAAAGACTGACGAAGAGAGTGTATGTGAGTGAGGTGGAGGGGGGAAGAGGGAGGGGGAGGCCGAGGATGAGATGGAGGGATGGGGTGGAGAGGTATATGAGAGGGGGGTGTGAGTTGGGAGCAGGGCAGTGAAATGGCGGGGGACAGGGCGACTTGGAGGCGATTTGTTTGTGGCCACCCCAAACGGGATTGAGGCGTCTGGCAATAGATAGATAGATAGAATTCTGAAATAAAGTCCAGCACATCAGTACTAATGAAGGCACTCGAGTGTGTGTGTGTGTGTGTGTGTGTGTGTGTGTGTGTGTGTGTGTAACAATTAACACTGGTATAAATGTAATAATTCTGACATAAAGTCCAGCACATCAGTATTAATGAAGGCACTCGAGTGTGTGTGTGTGTGTGTGTGTGTGTGTGTGTGTGTGTGTGTGTGTGTGTGTGTGTGTAACAATTAACACTGGTATAAATGTAATAATTCTGACATACAGTCCAGCACATCAGTATTAATGAAGGCACTCGAGTGTGTGTGTGTGTGTGTGTGTGTGTGTGTGTGTGTGTGTGTGTGTGTGTGTGTGTGTGTAACAATTAACACTGGTATAAATGTAATAATTCTAACATAAAGTCCAGCACATCAGTACTAATGAAGGCACTCGAGTGTGAGATAGTAAGATGTTGCCACAATATCCAGTGATGTCTCACAGTTGTTTAATGCCTTCAGTGCCATGATGTAGCCTTGTATGTTCTTCTTGCTGCCTTCACACCCTTGTATTGAACTCAAGATAAGTACCTTATACTGAACACTTTAATGAAGGATGCACCAAATCCCTCGAGGTGCAAAAGGCTTGCCCATCCATATTATAATGAGCCGATTTGGCTGCTTGTTTGTTACCCCTACACAGCCAAAACCGACGTATGTAACGCATTTTTTTTCAAAGAGCAGGATACCGTTAAATGCTGTAACTGGAAGAATAAAACAATTTCCAGTCCAGTCGGGCCACCGGTTCCCGAGTTATGACTCATTTCTGGCCTTTTGTTTAGAGTGGAGGGGATGGATTCGTTCTTGGTCCATCACAGAAACTACCAACATGACAGAAGAGAGAAGAGTGACGTGTTTGTTGTATTATCACTCTCTCACCTCTCCTTCCTCCCTCCTTATACTCCTAAAATTTTATAGTATAATGATATAATTCACTATAATAGCAAACACTACTAATTCCTCGCTCCGTCTCGCTCATGGCTTGAGTAATTCAGTTTCTGTTGCCTTCCGACTGAAGATAGGAAGTGACTTGACATCGAGCGAAGGCCGCCGAGGGTGGCCTTTAAGCGAGTACTAAATAAAATCTGGTGAAGGTTGTAAGAAAACGTGAAGAATACATCATCGGATAAAAGAGGTCAAACGCCCCATGCCACTAATACATAATATTTTGTTGCAGGTGGAGCGAGAACAGATGAAGGTCAGTGTGACCAACGGGGACCAGATCACAGAGACGGAGCCAGGCAAGTGCCCAGTCCTCTCCTTGGAGTTCCCTGACCTGTTCCTGGAGGTGACATGTATGCCTGGTGGTTCCTGTGGGTCCATGACGTACTGCACGACACGTGAGTATTACCACATACCTCACCACTGCCTACAACACCACCACCAGGGACTGTGTTGTATACTAGGCATATACACTGTACTCAGGCCACAAACTGACACACGAAGCCACCAGCCACACCCTTCTCTCTCTTTCTCTCTGCCGTCATATTTATATACATCATCATCATCATCATCATCATCATCATCCAGACCTCTGTTCCCTCCTGGTATGAAGTAGGGTTCAGAGTGCCAAAACTCGGTGATAAAAGGATAAGGTAAGCAAAGGTGATGCTAATTAACGGGCCACACTCACATTCACTGACCATTTAAGCCCCAGACTCCTGACTCCACCCCACAGGCCTAAACACCCACACTTACACTCCACCCCGCAGGCCTAAACACCCACACTTACACTCCACCCCACAGGCCTAAACACCCACACTTACACTCCACCCCACAGGCCTAAACACCCACACTTACACTCCTCCCCACAGGCCTAAACACCCACACTTACACTCCACCCCACAGGCCTAAACACCCACACTTACACTCCACCCCACAGGCCTAAACACCCACACTTATACTCCACCCCACAGGCCTAAACACCCACACTTACACTCCACCCCACAGGCCTAAACACCCACACTTACACTCCACCCTACAGGCCTAAACACCCACACGTACACGCTTCATACCATTTGTCACCTACACCCACACATACTTACTAATGATAGCTTGTCATAACAGCTTGTAGTAGAGAACTGCTGGGGTGAAAGGCGCCAATTTTAGCCACTTAAGTAAGGAGAGAGAGAGAGAGAGAGAGAGAGAGGGAGAGAAAGAGAGAGAGAGAGAGTCATTTATTTTGTGAGTCTTCGGATGTGTGCAATGTGTGTGTGTGTGTGTGTGTGTCTCTCTCTCTCTCTCTCTCTCTGTGCCATAAAATGCCACAGATCAAGCACCACACTTGAGAATGGTTCTTCACATAGTGTAGTAGTTGCACTGAATGTGGGTGTACGTGTATCACTTTCATGAATAACATTTTTACTGGCACAGCCAAGGACTTTTAAATTGTGTTGGGCCATAATACTTTGTCTAATTTTGGTTCCTTGTGTACTAATATTTAATTTACACACGCCATTCCTTCCTTCATTCTCCGTAACCAAATGTAACTTATAAACGCCATTTCTTCCTGCCTTCATTCCTCGTAAGTGAAATAAG